>NW_028324301.1:12562500-12860000 GCF_058129835.1 Hydra viridissima | reverse complement strand
CAAATTCACTTTGGTTTTGTCAACAAAATCTTTCTTCTTCCATCGCCCTCTTTTTCTTTCGATAGTTTGAGTTTTCTTGTATCTGTTCAATATGTCTCCAACTAAAGATGTCTCCAACTAAAGATGTCTCCAACTAAAGATGTCTCCAACTAAAGATGTCTCCAACTGAAGATGTCTCCAATTAAAGATATCTCCAAATGAATATTCTGCGGGTTTTGACAATTTTGCAATTTTTGAATGTAATTTTCAAAACTTTTTTCCGATTGTTCAATTGTTTACTCGTTTTGGACTGATAAACGGATTGTATTAGTAAAACACCAATACAATTAAATATATGTATAAAGAAGTCATTACAAAAAAAATTTGGAATTAATTCATCAAATATTTCTCGAGTTATTGCTAACTATATTTATCCGGAAAAATTTGAGCCCAATCGATAATCTTAGAAGTAAATTTATTGGATTTGTTAAAACATATTTATTTTAATTTATAAATTTTTGTGATCACCATACTGTATGTATGATCATCGTATTGTACATATGATCATCATATTGTACATGCATAGTGGCGTGCAAACGTTTTCGACCAGTGACAATTTGTACTCTAAATTTATTTATGATTATAAATCATTAGTGCTTTTTTAAAATAGATAGAGATGTTAGTATGAGATATAGGAAACAAAAGGATATAGCAAAAGAATATATATTTTTTGTGAATGTATTTATTATTGTAATTGTTATATTTACATGTGGAAAATTTTTGTGGCCACTTTTTACTCCAATTATTAATTTAAAATAAATTTTTATGGTAATACTTTGCAGCCATAGCTTTTGCAGCGATAGCAGACGCACAATGATGTGGCATTAAATAATTAATCGGTCAATACAAACAAGTGGAGTTTTATCTCATTCTTCCTTCAATAACTTGAATAATACGGATATTTAAAAGTATTTATATTTTCTTGATGATCTTGATGATCTTGATTGATGAACTTGACAATCTAGAATTTCCCCATCGGATTAAAATACGGTAATTAAGATGGGCACCAGCTTAAAACTCTCACATCTAAAGCAGAAAACCTTTGTAGCAACTTGAAGTTGTATTCGGGGTTATTACAAGTAATCATCAGACCCTCAAGCTCGATCTCAACCTCCACATTACCCTTTACACATGGCACTAGATCCATACCACCCTAATCCTGTAACCTTTTTACTATGTACAACAAACAACTAACAAATATTAATAATCTATTCAATTACAAAAAATGCCGCCCTCACAGTAATATTGTTTCTTCAGCATAAAATATTTTCTGAAAATCCTTGTAAATAGCCGAATTTATATTTCCATTGATCTCAATTTATGGACATACTACTTGTGCAGAAAAAATTACCCAATCCATCACACTTCTTCCACCGTGTTTTACATTTGGAGTTTGGTACCGAATGTCATTTTTCATACCAATAGAACTTAGATTTGTCTCGAAAAGCCACTATTTTCCATTACGAAATGTTACTGGTCAGAAAGTTTTGCACGCCACTGTACATATAACGAAGTGAAATAATACTAAGTAACAGTTGTCTTTTTAAGAATTAATTTTAGTAATAAAATTTAGTTAGTTTTAGGATTGTTAGTCTAGATTTTCTTTAATTGGAAAAGTGTCGTTTTTTATAAACTAGTTACTCAAGACTTTATTTATGAGACTTAGACCGGTGTAAGTAAAATCAAATCTCGTGCAAAATTGTTTCAGGTCTTTAATTAAGTTTAAGTACGTAAGAAAAAGTTTTGTAAATTTATTGTAAGGGAGAGGGGGGCAGCTTTGAACACTTTTCAAATTTTTTTTTGATAATCAATATTTTAATTAGTCAAACCACTTTTTTTCTTCTGAATAGTCAAAGCAATTATTAAGGAATAAAACTGCAGTGTTTTAACAAATTTTGAGCTATAAAATAAGTCAAAATCCTTATTTCTTCGACATGCGTGAAAATGTTCAAAACTGCCCCAACCTGAGGCAGCTTTGAACACACCTAGGGCAGCTTTGAATTAACTCTGGCAAATGAAAATAACTAGTGAGTAATTTATTTTTCTTTTTAATAAAGCATTTATTTTTAAATTTCATTAAGTTTAAGTTTCTAATAGTAAAAATCAGTTATCTTTTCTAAATTATCTAATCTTAAAGAGTTAATCTAACAAAAGTTATATAAAGCTATTTAAGCTTTAAATAGAAGCAATTTTAAAAAAAAACAAAAACTTATACAACCAACTAAACCTTAAACTTCAAAAAAAAACACGATTATAACGTAGATGGAAATGGATTAAGTTTAAGTTGAGTATGTCAAGCCATAATTCATTTTAGAGTTTTTTATTAGGTAGTCTCTTAACATTATTTCCTCATCTTTTTTAAATACTTGTGCGACAGTATATTTAGTCGTCAAACCAAGATTGGTCTTAGATGATAAATTTTTATACTTCTTTATTCTGTAATGTAAAGTATTACGTTTTATATTATAAGTTATAGCAGCTTCGTTTGGCCTCATTAATCCATTTACGACTTGGAGAAGAGCATACTCAAGTTGTAAATGGATTAATGTCACTCTTTTTTTTTTTTTTTTATAATTTCAGTCACTCTCTTTTTTTTATAATTTCGAACCATTTTTATCTTTAAATAATCAACATTCAGGCCGTAATAATCAAGCAACAAAGTGCGAGAAGTTTAAACTACGATTCAAAGGTGCCCCATTCATTTAATTCAAAACTGCCCCAATAGCGATTTAAATAATAAACGATGATTTTTCCAAACAAAATTATCTCAACGATTGACATTTTCTGCTTAACTGTAAATCTTATGAGTTATTTTATCTTATAAATAATATTAAACATCTCACTAGTTAGAAACGTGGTAAAAAAATTCTTACAACTTTATATCGAAATGTGTACAGCATTTGTTCTATGTTGAACAGACCAGAGGAGAAAAAAAAAGAATCTTGGTTATGTTAAAATAAGGAGAAAAGGGTGCGGCTTGTAAAACAGGCAGTGAATGTTTTACTATGTCTCAAAATGAATGTAAATCTCAGTATTTCTGAATCAATTTAATAATATTTAAATGCTCTCCTCAATATGTTCCCTTTTTTGATATATCAGAACCACCAGTTTTAAATAAAAATTATTATTCCCAATATATATACATATATATATATATATATATATATATATATATATACATACTACATATAGCACTTACATATACTTATATATACCAGCAGCACTTTAAACAAACCGTCGAAATTGTGGAAGATACAAGTTAAGACAGATAGAGGGAACATGTGACCTACCAATGAATTTTAATAAGAATGCAGTATGTTCATATTTGACCAGGTAACTTTTTCAAGATTAATGTATACGACAAAAGCTATGGAGACCATTTTGTATTTAACAAATCTCAATTTTTCAACCATTATTTTTTAACATTCATTTCTTTTTTATTTGATGTATTTAGAACAAATATAATTCCAAGCGTGATATTAGTATTCCAAAAGTAACATAATCGTCGCACCTCTAGTCCGACGTCTAGCCCGTATGACCATCCGACAACGTTGATGTCTATGTAGGGTGAGTTGCTTTCCATTATTAATTTACTTGTAAATTTGGTTAACTATAATGTTTTTAAGATTCCTACCATAACAGAATTGGTTTCTTGTTATGTATAAAAAGTTGTTGAATGAATTAGCAACAAATTTGAATTTCACTTACTTGATCTAGTAAAAGGTTTTTTTAAAGCTATCAGTTATATTGGAAAACAAAATATTACTTATTTTTGTCAAAAAGGGTTATTGATTAAATAATTTAGTCCTGTATTAAGATTTTAGCATGAAAAAATACTAATGCAAGAAATGCGCAACAACGAAAATAATTTTCATTTCTCCGCATCACTTTTAAAATATTTTTATATCATTTTAGGTCTTTGAGGCATGCATAAATTATAACGCGCAGTTTTTTCCCAGAAGTCTGGTCCTTTCCATCCAACCCATCCTTTACTTAGGACAGTTTTCAAGTTATCATTTCCAGTATAATGAGGATCTATCACTAAAAACTTTATAGCTCCACTATGCTCATTAAATAAAACCCCAACAATCGTATGAGCAAGGACCCCTCCACCAATCATTATAGGTGTTCCTTGTTCTATGAAATGATTATAGAGTTCTCGACCTTTATATGCCAATTCGGCACCAGTACTAACATGAAGCATTTTACAGGTAACATTATAGAAGTAATCTAAGCAATAGCTAACTTCTATTGATCCAATCCAGTCTTTCGAACCAATAAACTTACTTTCTTTGTCACCAATTGCAACTAAAGCTTCTTGTATTTCTTTATGGTGAGGATAAGGACGATCACTGTAACCTTGTAACCAGAACCACGATGAAAGAGTTTGCAAAGATCTGTAGGCACACCCCCACACATTATCATCGAAATTGTCTTGTAAGTAGTGATGATACGTATATTTTCCATTAACTAATGCCAGCTTACTACCTTCCAAGACTGGATTTCTAATACCTTCGTGTGGATTGACAAGTTGAAACACTTTATCTGCTCGATTGTCAAAGTAAGATAACACTCGCCTAAATACAGGACCTTCTTTAACAAGTAAAAAACGATCATGAAGTTTTTCTCTGTAACTCATATAATTTTTTTCAGGAACTTCTATTCCCTTAAAATCAACACTTGGAAGCATTACTGTTATGGGAAAATCTGCTTGAGGTAGTTTAACATGAACAGAAGAATATATATAGGAGAGTCCGCTTATTTTAATCATAAAGCGAAGAGCATGTTGTTGCCTGAATACTGAATCGCGAAACATAAACAATAACTTTTTAAATGACACATCAAGAGGAACTGTTGCAAGAGCATCTATGGACAATTTGATTTCAACACATTCACCTATTAAACTATTAGAAAGTAATACTGGAACATTGTACTGTACTGCTCCAATGTCTTCATCAAAATTTTCTGAATTGTTATGCCCATCTGAACTTATTTGCATTAAACATTGTAAACTAACAACTTCATCAAGAAGACTGCTATCAGATGACTTAAGACCAGTGTTACTTTTTATATCTGAAATAAGGTCAGCACATGTCAAATAAGGAGAATTCTCAATGACATCATTATCATAAAGAATTGTTCCGGTTGACTCAAGTAAAAAGGCAATTTTATGCAAAACAAGTTCTTCAAAAACTTTATCCATTTCTTTAAGCAATCCATCAATGCCAGTATTTATCAGCCATTTGACATGTACATTACTACATATACGAAAAAGAGGTTGTTTCACACCTAACTGATCTTCAACACTTACATTCTTCACAAGAAAGCTACCTTCCGTTTCACTTAAAATATTCCACAAACATCCGCTAGGTTTAATTAGACATAAGATGAAAATAAGTGCTAATTCGATATCTTCTAACTGCTTTAATATCTTTAAAAGATGTTCAGCTACCTAACATAAAAAGTAATATAAAAAGGAAATCAATTTTTTATCATTTCAGTCATAAGCTATTGTAAAGAAGACCAGGGCACAGTGGAAAAGGTGTAATATGGAACAAATACTATTTTGTTCCATATTACCTCCTATTTTATCAAATTTCATATTCAAAATGAAAGTAATATTAAAAGAGATATTTTTTTGTGATTTTCAGTTAGACTAACAATAATTATCAATTATAAAACTTTGTTTTGTGAATTTCAATATTTGAGATTCAATATTTTGAATTTTATTCATATTTTCTAATTGCATTTGCATTTTTATCAAAGAAACTGGCAATCCATAATAGAAAGATAAGCTTGTGTGAAGTTGCTAAAGAATTTGAAATCAGCAAGTTACATGCTAAATCATGCAAAACCTAACAATTTATGAAATAGATGATTTTTGAAAAATGGTGTTTTAAAAGAAATGCATTTGATGAATATTTTTTGTCTTACATTAGGTACTCAAATAAACTTTGCCTTGCATTAAGGAATCAAAGTAAAATAGATGGCTTACTAATCCAATTACATATTTATAAGTAATAATTTTGGATCAACAAGATTAGAAGAAACTCTTAAGGGAAATAAAAATTTGATACCAGCTGAAAAAATTATTGCCTATCATTTGGCATTTTCAAAAGCTAGATTATGTAAAAAAATAAAGAATGTCACACAAAAGTTACTACATATATTCTTAATGATTAACCTGTATAAATTAGAAGTGAAACTGAAAATTTAAAAAAGGGAATGAAAATCTTTGAAATTGCATAAGAAAACCAAAAGAAACTCTGAGCGAGAAGCCACCAAGTAAGAAAAGGCTACATGATCAAAGTAATATATGACAAAGCTTATTGTTATTTAATGCTGCTTCACTATCAAATGAAAGGTCTATTTCAACATAAGAATAAGTAATGTATGCTTTTAATTTTTATATAACATATACAAGAAATATGTGATTTAAAAACAGCAGAAAAGTTTTAATCATGGATTTCATAAAAGAAGCTTGTTTCATAAATTTTGGTTCAATGTGTTCTGGAAAAACTGCTTTAACTGTGCTATAATTTTCCTCATTAAAAAACAAAACAAAGACAAAAACAAAAAAGTTCCCCACCTCAATATTTTCTTGCTCAGGTTGTGTTATGAATACTCCAAGAATCTCTAGACCAACAGGAAATGATGCTCGAATACAAGCAAACTCTGCTTGGATTTCATCAGTCAATGTATTAGTAACATCAGTATTTTCAAACAAACTAAGATCAAGCTCAATCAGATCATATACTCTTATTTTCTTTTCAACTTTGATGCCAACCAAGTATCCACATGAAAATCTAAATATTTTATGAACTAAAAGCTAAGCTAAATAAATTGAAGAGTAGGACAACCATGTCTGTTTAATTTTAGAGAAACCTGCAAAGTGAACACACGCATAAAAATTGAATACCAAACTAATCAATACCTGATTTATAACATTTCTAAATTATATTTTTAGCAAAAGTATGTTTTAAACAAGAATCCTTGTTTAAAACATACTTTTGCTAAAAATATAATAAGTTAAAAATATATAAGCTTTTAATACTAAAAATATATACGTTTTTAATACTTTGCTAAAAACATAATAAGTTAAAAATATATAAGTTTTTAATACTCTGAACTTAAATTAAGCTGAGGAAACTCAGATTTAACTACTCTATTAAGTTCACCCAATTTTTTCAAGATCTTATTGAACTTTTTCAATCAAAATCAAAAGATACAATTCAGGAGGTGGTATTAAATACTAGATTAGAATTGTTTTTATTTTTTTGCTTTATTTCAAAAGTTTTCATACCAAATGCATACCATTTACTGTATTAAAATACTTTAAATCAAAAGCTGCAAAAACTTTTACACATTGCAAATTGAGTTTCTCTAGTATTCTTTTTAAGTTAGGATTTAAATGACGGAAACTGTTGCAAGAGTTTAACAAAACTGAACACCAATATTCATGTACAGCCAAATCAAATACTTGAATAATACTTTACTGTATATTTCCTATCATGCTTGTTAAATTATAGTTTATTAATTCTTATCATATTTTCACTACCTTAAACAATACTTTATTGTTAAAGCAAATTAAGGTGATAATTTGAAACTTATGCTCAACATCAAAAAACTACTCTTTTATAATTATGGTAAGATTTTTTAAGCACATAATTAATGTTCTTTTTTTTACTTGTATAACTATAATTTATCAAAATAATGGTTTTATACACAGAGTAACAATCTAAAAACAAAAACTAAGATTGTTTAAATATTCAATTATCAACAAAATCAAATTTTCAGGAAATATTACTTATAAATTAGGACGGTCTTGTTCTTTCGATCAACTTAAAATAATTTACCGAAAATTTTGTTTTACGAAATAAAAAAGAACATATTTTAAGAAATACTTTTTACAGAGAAAAAAAACAACAAAACTATTTACTTTTCTTTTGTATTTCGACTTCTGCCTATTTTTAATTCTGCATTTGTAGATAAGGAAATTGAATTGATGTAAGTACAATTATCATCATTAATAGTTTGGAAAGAGTCATCAGCCATATTTTTTTTGTACAATTAAGTTTGGTGAATAAATTTTCGTGTTAAGCACACGAAATTATTTTCTCGTCATCATTTCTGCAGATAAATCAGAAACTCTTACTATCCAATGCAGGAAAGGTTAGCTATATACTTTACCACCATTTGTCACTACTTGGATATTTTTGCCACTAGTTAAACGACTATTAAACTTCAGCAGCCGTATTCGAATTCCTGCTTATTGATCGATAGAATATTCCAAACGGAAAATGAAAGGGAGATAAAATTACATTCACAATAGAGTAAAAAAAAACTCTTTTTGAAAATTACAATAAAAAATAAAAATAAAAAAGTGATGATAAGTACAATAAACAAAACCTTATTCTACATGTGTATTGTACCGATTCCTTATTATTTATTGCTTTAAACTATTGAAGATATGTATTTTTCAAGAAATTTATATAAAATCAATATTTATCTAAAAATCCAATTAAATACCTAAAATATAAATATTTGTATGTAAACGAATCAATGAAATTTTCAGTATACAAAATTGCAGAGAAGAACAAAGTACCTCATCACTTCAACAAAGAGTATTTGTACTGCAGGTAAAATAGTGGTTTTAACAAGTTGTAAAAAGCAATTCCAACGTTGATTTAGGATTACCTGAACCAACATTTAAGGAAAAGGCTACACGAGTGTTTAGAGGTAGGAGTGAAACATATTTCAACATACCGACTGAGCTTGTATTAAACATACTTCAAATCAAGGAAAATCATAGTTCTACAAGGTAAACACCAAGTAAGAGGTATTAAAACGCCAGTTAAGAGTGGCGGAAGAGGATTAAACACCACCTTTTATTTAAAGTTTAAAATCGCTAAAATGGTATCTAGTTTTAATTTTCGACATATGTTGACATGATTATTCGAATTTTTTTTCGACTATATTGATGGTTATTTTATTGTTATGTGAGAAGGCTGCTACAAAAACGACAAATCAGTAATTCAAAACATTCAAGTTTTATGTTAGTCTAATGTATGGCTCATTTAAAATGAACTTCATAACTTGATGCTTGACGTTACTACGATTTCGTTGTTAGCTCACACGATTACCATCACTGTGAAGACTCAATTATTCTTCACAAATTCACTATTCTGGGATTAATCGGTTGGAATGAATAATTGACTAGCAGATGTAGGGCTATCATTTAAGAGATATTTTTGAGAATTTTATTTTATAATTACGAAAACTTTATTTTCTCATCAATTCTAATCAAAAATTGGATTATCAGCACTCTGATTAAATTATTATTTTCAACTGAAACTAATCGAATATTGGAATTTTCAATGGCTGTTAAAAAATTATTTTATCTTTTCGCAAAAACAGGTAAAATATTTTATCTTTTGAAACCTGTAACAGAAGAAATCTGTTACAGGTGCAGCCCTTCACAGGTAAAACGAGTCGACAATTACAGATTTTTTTCCTACCCTGCTTAAACTTAAACCATGAACAAAATTTTATGAAACACATATATTTTATCCACCGTTCCTAGCTCGACGTCACGAAATAATTAAGAGTTGTTTTGATTTCAATTCTGCCATTATGGAGGACAAGTTAGAGGAACTAATATACTAATTATTATATTCATAGTTTTTTCAAAAAATGTATTATATTATAAAGTTTATTGTTTTTTTATTAACAAAATTAGAAAATATAAATCTTAATCTGGTTTATTTATTATTATTGTTTTATTGTAAATTTAAGTTAAATATATAAATATGCAAACATTGTTATAAAAAAATATATATATATATAATATGGTCAACTTTTGTGCTGTATTTGGGTGTTCAAATCGTTCAAATCGTGAAAAGGGTAAATCTTTCTTTCGTTTACCAAAAGTAGTTTGCAATCAAGGCGATGATGGTAAGACTTTATCAAAAGAACGTAAAGAAAAATGGATAAATGCCTTAAACAGAGTTGGTAACTATCATAATGTCCTCCACACTCGAATTTGCAGGGACCATTTTATTACAGGTAAAAACTGCCTGTGTACCTTTGAAACATTTCTATTACTTTGAAAGTTTAGCGCTACTCGACTTCCCCCCCCCCCCCCCTAATTTTATGATTGATTCTGATAGAGAATTTTATGCTGATTCATAAAAATATAAAAACATAGACCTGAAAATCAACGGAAAGTGCTCTAATTCGAAGTCAAAGTTGTAAAAAATCCCATTAAAAACCCTGATATTCGCCATTTTTTTTCAAAACGCTTTCATTTTTAACGAAAATTAATTACTGTTAGATTGCGCAATAAACAGACCTGGTTTCCATAAGCCTTAGCTTTATTATTTTAAAGTATGGTAACGAAAGTGTTATAAGGAAATGAAATTAATAGAAGATTTCAAATAAAGTTTGAACGTAGAATTTGAGAATGTAGAAAAATTGATGAATAATTATTATTGTATCGTACGCTGGTTTTTTTTATTAAAAAAAAACGGTTTGAAGATTACATGTTCTAAATTTTACATGTGATAGAATAACTATGAACTGAGTTTCAAAAGTTCTTCTTTTAGGAAAAAAAACTGTTGAATTCTTTTTTAAAATTTATTACAAAAGTACATTACTTGCAAAAAAGTTTATTCTCTAATAATCAAAAAACAGCTATTTTCATAGCCACAAAAAACACCCGTTCCGCATCTTCTAAATGGGTTGAATCTATTATTCTAAATTTTAGAATATTGACCATCTTGAATATTATTGACCATCTTGATGCTCTGTTCAGTGACAACCAGACAGAACTTGCCTCCAGCTTAAGTCCAGCAGAAGTAGAAGAGGATTCCAACTGATTACTTTTCAGCTAGAGATAGTATATGAATTGAAAGAGTTTGTTTCCCTAAAAATAAAGAATTCCTCAGCTAGTAATTTTTGCTCTTAAGGACATGGAAATGGAAACAGAGTCAAGACCAAGATGCTAAAGAAGTCATATGATGCTCTAGAAACTAAAGATCTGAAGAATAAGAAGCTTAATACTCAGATTAATATTGTTCTGTCAGCACTGGAGAGTTTGTCAATGAGCAGTCATACCTTTTTTATGTTGGAGATCACAGAGAAAGTGCTAGGAGGTTTGTGAAAAATACATGGAAACTTGTGAAAAGCTTCAGCCTTTTACTTCTCTAAATGTGTCAGTCAGCCTAACTTTTACACTATCCTGCTGATTTAATCCTACCTTATCTTCAAACCTAACCCAAACCTCAACTTTAAGACTACTAGATAATAAGGCAAGTTAAAAGTGAACATTAACAAAAACAAGATCAAGGCATCATAAATAGAATCTCACCAAATTATAAAAAATACAATTACCATTGAAGAAAAATTTTACTTTCATAATTTAAAAACTAAATGTAAAACTGTTCTTAAATCATCATAGTATTGTAAACAAAACAAAAAATAAAAAGCATTTTTAGTATATAGAGCAAAGAGTGTAGCTAAGCAGTATACTTACTTGGAACTGCAACAGTTAAAGAGAATTTTATAACATAATGATTGGGAAATATTAGTTTCAATAAGAATACATTACATAAATTGATCTGAATACAAAGTTCAAAAACGTATTCGATTAACTGTTTTCCTATTAATTGTTGAAAAAATTTTTTTTTAGTGAAATTTAGTTCCAGACCCCGCGCTCATTTCGGTAAATTTAGAATTAGTGTAAAAACCCATTAATCTAAATCATCGGATGAGAAAAAGCATCATCTGGCGTGGATACAACCCACATTCTAAAATTTAGAATAATAGATTCAACCCATTTAGAAGATGCGGAATTGGTGAAGAAAAGAAGATAAACATGTTGTATAACTGAATCGCTAACTGCAGAAAGGTTACAAGTCCACAAATCCGGATTTTACAAGAAAGACAAAAAACTATTTTGACACTTTATTTTCAAACTTAGGTTTTTCAATTTTTTCCTAGCTATTCAACGGTAAGTGCGTAAGGTAAATACATAATTTTTTTAATGTATTTTGTTTTAAGTGTAGAACATTTTTTTAAAACATGGACACGATCCCTTTCTGCAGTTAGTAGTTCTATTACAGAAGCTATTTAAAAGAATGACTGAAAGAGAATATCAATTTAAAATGCAATTAAAATTTCACATTACTTAGAAATTAATGTACAGTTTTAATTGCACTTTAAATTGATATTCTCTTTAATCTGTATTGAAAAAATCTTTACATGAAGAAACCATCCTACAGTTCCTACAGTTAAAGCGCAAAAAAAAAGAAATTAACGTGTTTTGGTTCTTCTAAGTTTGTATTCAAGAAACATAATGAAATGCATGTTGAACTTATCTTATGGCAGCAATGTATTGAGCGAATTTGATATAGCGATGTAATTTGCGCAGCATAAAGAAAATTAGTGATTTATTATAAAAAAATTCGAAATTTATAATGAAACAAAAAGGTGTTAATACCAACCAGTTTATACTTAATGAAGACATACAGGCTAATTGAGTGTAAACGAATTATTTTGTTCGTAACTATTAGTATTGATAGTTGATTGCTTTTAAAGATGGTTTATTTCCTTTCCTTTTTCTATTCCTTTAAACTTTATACACGTTTTTTTTTTTTTTTTATAAGAAACTAAGCAAATGAACTAGCATTAAAAAGTTTCTTACTTTAAGGATACTTTTTTACAACTCTGGTACTAAAAGTTAGGGTTAGAATTTCTTAAGTATCAAAAGACAGAAAAAGTACATAAAATGCAGTTTGAAAACATGTTAACAACTAAGATAAAATGTTTTACAGTCTAAAATTATTTGAATTCTATTAATATCATTCAATGTAATATAATCCTCAGGTCCCTGAACAGAACACAAACTAGGAAATAATCCTCGTACTCTTAATGAAATAAGTTTCTTGTCGAAAAGTAACTTAGTACTAATTTGACCAAATAAACTTTATAAAAATCTTGTGACCAAATCTAATACAAAGTTATTGCTTTTTAAAGGTACGTGAGAGGGCTAGGTTGAACTCGGATAAGTGATTTAACCGTTATAACCTTCATTCGTAATATTTCATGGCATCGGCAACTGACAATTAATTAGCAATTAAAAAAAAAAAAAAGTTAAGATGAATTTAGTAACGTTGGTTAAGTAACGTAGAAATAATTTAAGGTAAAACCCATCAAACAATTAATACCTATTGTAAAAATTTGCAGAAATTGTAAATGACCTAAGGCATGGCTAACAAGAGGCCAGAAAAATATGCAAAAATGGATGATGAGGTAAAGGTTATTTTAACTCAACATTATGAATCAGGTATGACATCTACCTTAATGGAAGACAAAGTCAAAGCAGCAGCTGCTGAAACAAACCTTCCAATAGAAAAAGTAAAGGTAAATAATGTTTTTTCCAGTTGAAAACATTTAACAAAACATTTAACAAAAAACATTTAACAATAAACTAAAGTTTTTCACACCATATTATATCTCGCATCATGTAATGTATTTTTAATAGAAATGGATTGGTAATCAAAATGCCAAAGTAGGGAAAAAGAGGAAACAGCCTGAGAATGTTTCCTGCGAAGAAGAATATAGTTACAAAAAAAAGGCTGGAGACAGACGGCTTACTGCACAGAATATGTTTTACAGCCAATTGTCTAGAGAAGGTAATATTTTAATTTATTGTGTATAGTTTGTGATGGCTTACTGTTTCTAAATTACTTTTCACTATAACTACCGACTTAATCTACAATTTCACAAATATTGTTTACTAAGGTAGGTTAAACGGTCTTGGCAATTCTATGAGAAACACATTGGTTTCCAATGAATGGAAAAAGTTGAGCCCATCAAAGAAAGAAAGATGCGAAGAAGAAGCGAAACGAATTAACGAAGTCGACGTCAGAAGTATGTCAGAAAGTGAAAAAAAACATCTGTTAAAAAAGCACAAAAAGAGACTTCTAAATGAAGTTAGTTTTATCTTCAATTGGTTTTTCTTATTTTTGAAAAATTTAAAGTTTTTGTAGTTAAAGTTTATAATCATTAATAGATTTTAAAGCTATTGTTTACATTAGAATTTTCTTTTTTATTTAGATAACTGTTCTTGAACAACTTGGCGTTGAAAGTGCTAACATATTAGTTGATGAGAACAATGAGATTTCTTATTATGGGTCTAAACGAGGGATAGAATGCCTAAACAGCAACATCAAAATTGATATTGAGATTAGGAAGTTCTTTGGTAAGTTTTATAAAAATTAACGAAGTCATTTTATTCTAATATCGCAAATTTCATCAGCCTTCTTATTAGTTTTTTTCTTTTATATCATGTTAGAGATTAAAGAAAAGGAGCCATCCTATTCTTATCAAGATTTGCAGGATCTGTTCAACAAATCGTATGGTATAGTAAAATTGTTTATTTTTAAGATATTATACATCGACTTTGTGGTATATAATTCATCAAATTTGATTTAGAAGTAAATTTTTGTGAACGTGCCACAATTCTAACTAAACTTTACCTTGCTTTCAGCTAAAGCAATCAATTGCAAAACTGCAAAGGTTCCTTATTTAAAAGGGAACTTTATTATTCAAGGGATCCCAGAGGATATTGAGTGGAGAAAAAAAGATGGCAGCATTAAAAAGCCGTGCGATTACGGAAAGAAACAAATAAATAAAATCATGAAGATAAAAGAACAAATAACTTTTGTTATTAATGAAAAATGACATATTATTTATTGTTAAAGGAAGTTTTACATGGATTTAATGAGGCTCAAAAGAAATTTTACATTTTAAAAGCATTACTAGAGTATTATAAGTTATACACAAATATTTACATATTGAACAATAAAAAACAATAATTACTCTCTAATAATTAGTACAAAAGTTATAATCTGATTCAGAGTCAGAAGATTCTGAGTTAGAAAGTTCCAGCGACTCTTCACTATCAGATTGGTTAGACTCGCTAGGTAAAATAACGTTAGTATTGATGCTGCCAAGATATTCACACTGTGGAGCACTAAGAGCAATGGGGAGCTTGATACCAAATTTCTCATACACATTTTTATCAGTGTCAATTTCATGTTCCACTTGCATTAATTTGTTTTTTAATAATGCCGATAAACCCTTAGAATAATTGTCAATGTTAAATGATAGTACTTCACACTTTTGCGTAAGTACAGAAAGTAATTCTAATTTTGAATCCAAAAGACTTTGACACTCAGTTTGAAGCAAAGACCGTTCTTCTTCACATCGCAATAAAAGTTCTTTTAATTCAATAATACGACTTTTTATATCAAAAGAGATTTGTTGTGATAGCGTTATTAAATATTTTGGAGTTTGGATCCTTTACACTTTCAAAAGTTAATGGTTCCAGAGCAAGGTCAACATGCTCTTTAATAAGAGACAACTGTGCATTATACTTTGATAACTCTATCTTCATTTTTTTTGTTTGCTGGTTAACACGCTGTGCCAGTCGAATAGCTTGCTTCTGTCCAACTACATGACAAAGCAAATAAAAATGCATAAAAAATGATTTACTAAGTGAAAAGTTAGTTTTTCGTATAATTAGTTTTAGGTAAAACCAATCGTAGATCATTTTTACAACTTCATTAAGTTATCTAAACCTCTAATGTGTTTTAAAACTAAACTTTGTAAATAATTACTAAAAAAATATTACCAGAGTATCTGTCTTTTAACATCAACTTGAGGTGGCGTTCCATTGACAATGAATGCAGCTTCATGAGAATAGAATCTCTTCTTTCTTCTTCAACAACTTTAACTCCTAATATAAAAGTGGGATTTGAGTTTTTCCATCTTTCCTTGACATTATTTTTTCTTTCAATTTTTGAAAGTCTCTCATCCAACCTAAAAATACCAATAACTTGATTATTCACTCTGCAGAAACTGAAATAAAACAAAACTAAGTTTTAGTAAAAAAGACCAAAAAAAAGTCCTTAATCATCACATTATCTTAAACCTTAAGTAACCTTATACCTGCATGCTTTAGTAATCAGATCTCTATGATTTTTTCCATTTAACTGTGATGATGCAATTGAGTTTCTACAAAAAAAAGGGAATTTTGGGAAATTATAATTTTTTGGGAGATTATTGTTAAATTAGGGAGGATTATTCTTTACATGTATTTAAAGAAAAAAAAAACACATTACACTGTACACTTCAAAAAAATTTTATAAAATGTTATTAAATTTATTTAAAAGTATCTTCATTGAAATTAAAAGAAATGAAGCATAATCATGTTTTTTAACCATTTAAATCACAAATATTGTCATGAAAAATACAACTTTAAAAATATTTTTAAACAGTTTTACATTAAAACTCAACAAATGACTAACTACCACCTCAACTGAAAGTGATCCCATAACAGACGAGCATAGTCAATCCCAGGAAGACGTTGTGTAACATGATACTAAAGATATATCTTATATTATACACGTATATATTAAAAAATTATTTGACTTCATAAAAAAAAACTTTAATAAAAATTTAAGGTACCTTTTTTTGCCTCTAAAAGTTCAATCTGCTCTCTTTTCCATTCCTCTACAAGTGAATCAGTAACAATAATTTCGGCTGTCAAGAGAAAAAATGTTATGTATAAATTTATGATTCAGCCAACCACTCTTTTTGCATCCAACCTAACTCATTTCTATGATAATTAGATAGGTGTTGATTTCTATAGTACATATAAAAATTAATTTAATTGTTCAAATCAACAAAATAATTTAAAATAAAACTTACATGGTAGTTTCCCAGTCAGTTCTTGCAGTTCTGCTAAAGATTTTTCTTTTAAAATTTTTGTCTTTTTTAAGTTACATTCCAAATACCTGCCTGAAAGAAAAAGCTATTGTGAAAAAAAAAAACATTTACTGATCATTAATAGAGATTTTTTTTATACAAAGCCAATCTTAAAAAAAAAAAAAAAAAAAAGCATAAACAATACCTTGATTTCGACTCACTCTTTGTGCATAATGTAATAAAGCTTCTGTTAGTAAATCAGTTCTTCTGCTGGCAGTCATTTCTTTTGTCATGTAACAAAACTTTCTTAAATATGACCACATTCTCTCTATACCTTCTCCATCTGTTAAACCAAATCCCTTAACACGCCGAGGAGAATAGGTCATCTGAACATTGAAGGAAAACCTTCATTACTCTGTTATTAGTATTTCAACAACAAAATTTTATATTTTTTTTCATGGTTTAAAAAAGACCAATAAATGCTACTATAATTGAAATTATAACTACCTGACATTTAGAGATATGAACATATGCATGAAAAATGGGTATACCAAATTGAACTTTGTCTAAACAACTGCCAAGGTTGTAACAGTTATTATTCTAAAATTTGAAAAGACTAACCTATATAACATTTATATTAATACATTACACCATTAAATATATTTGGGAATTCTCTTGGTACATCCAGTAAATGATATTATAAAATACAAAAAAAGGAGTTTTCTTTTATACTAATTAAATATTTCATTTTACCTTATACATCATCTGTAGTAGTTTCTTCAACAAAAGAATACTTGTAACTTAGGTTTTAATTTTATCACAAAGCAAAACAATATTTGCTTATTTATAAAAAATACAAAAAGAAGCTTAACCAAATATATTACCTGAAGGTGGTTATGAAGAATGCAAGCTATATCATACATGCATTTGATTTCAATATTAGTTGAGCCAACATATGGTTCAATCATCCGCTTTAACTCATAAACAGCATATGATATCCTAAAATTAAAAAAAAAAAAAAAAAAAAAAAACAATAGACAAATTCAAGTTTAAAAAATAAAGTTCAATTTTATGAATAACTAAAATAAAAAATGAGCTTGCCTTTCACCATGCTTCAAATTAACAAATCCTTTTGGAAAACCATGTCGACAAATTCTACCAAAAACACCTTTTTCATCATACTTTTCGTTTCTTCCTTTTGATCGTATGTTTTCAAGTATTTCTCCAGCTCTGTATTGACTACAATTCTACAAAATGAAAGAAAAAGAGAAAAAAAGTAAAATATAACATGCAAGTATATAGTAATAAAATAATATTTATTGCTTTATAGTTTGATACATTTTTAAGATATTTTACTAAAATATACATTGTCAGACTTCTTAATCTCTTTTGAATGTGCCCCAATAAAGTTATCTACATCATCCTGATCAGCAAATAACAGTGATTTATATTTAGGATTATTAAAACTGGAGCCAGCAGTTTTCTTCCGCACAAATCCAAAGCATGCATCCATACATTCAATGAGTACTCCATTAGAATTAGGCTAAAATAGGTAGATTTATTAATATTTAGGATGTTTGTAACTTTAAAAACAAAAATTATTTAAATACCTATATTTGTGATTAACAAGTAATGTGTTAACACATTTTCTATGAACATATTATAAATAGGGTATAAAACCTCCAAAAAAATATAACTTAAATACTAATTTTAATAAAATAATTATGTTGCAATTACCTTTGGACAAAGTGTGCATTTTTCAACTTGAATCTCTATTGAATGCCTGAAAAACCTATGTAAAAACATCAGTAGAATATAAAATGACATTCCAAATAATTTAAGTTATATTTTAGGCTTTCAATTTTATATCCAAAAAATAACTTAAAAATTGTATTAATATATATTAACTACCATTCTTGTGAAGCATTCTTTATTTATACAAAATACTGCTGAAATTTATTTGACAGATTCATGAGCTGAGAAAAAAGAATTTCACACAGTAAACCACTAACCTGTATTCTTCAAAGGATGAGTTGTTCAAGATTTTATAGATACTTTTTATCTACATGTATAAAAATGTTTTTAGTACTATACTGATTTTGTAAAATATGAAATTACATTTATATAAATTTAATTCAAATGAATAATAAAATCTTTTAATGCTTACATATGTTGGTAACAAAGATCCATTCCACAAGGAGATAGTTGCGCAAAGTTTATCTAGGGAACAATGACACTCCAACAAAAGATCAGAGAGCATGTTAAGCAGTCTCATATCAAAAGCTGTGACTGGCTTATTTGCTGAACCGGGCCAAAATCCAACAGAAACAAGTGTCTCTGCCTCACTCTGACATGAACAAAAAACCACTTTCTTTAAATGCTGACGCCCTAAAAGTATATATATATATATATATATATATATATATATATATATATATATATATATATATATATATATATATATATATATATATATATATATATATATATATATATACACACACACACACACATTATGTTATTTTTTATTTTCTGGAGGCAATTTTTTTTTTACTAATTTAAGTAAGTAGCTCATCACCCTAAATTAATTTTCCAATCAGGAAATGTTTAGGAAGGCCTCAACCCCTCTGAATGTAATGGATTCTTGTCAAGTGGTGCTTTCAGTAGTGCAGTTTTAAATACAGTATTTAGTAAAACTACCATTTTTGTTTTTTTAATTCACCATGTTTTAGTAATTCCTGTAATATATCTTTCTTTCTCTCTACAAGTGAATAATTTCTAAGATGTGATCTCAAATAGCTGCAAGACAAGATTTGGGCAAGAAATCTTGTCTTGCACTCATTGTAGTGCTAATACATGTAAGCATTGGATGAATTTTCCGAATACTTCTAATGCTCCTTTCAAAAATCTGAATTTAATATGATTGCTGCAAAATTACTAGTCCACTTCAAAAGCTGTGTCTAGATCCAGATTAAATACAATTGGTTGTCACATATGGTACTTGAGTCAGGAATTAAAGCCATTGCTGTTTATATAAAACTTGAAGCCCTCTGAACCAGTACTCAAACTTCACTGTTCATTTTCAATTTTTTTTTTGGTATTATTTGCATATTAAAAGGAATAAAAAAAACTGAAGTGCACGTGAATATTTTCAACTATACAATATATATTAATATGTAAATATAACAATCAGTATACCTTGCAAATCAATAAAAACTATTGACTTTACGTTTTGAAGAAAGGAGTTACAATGCTCATGACCATTTGGAATAATAAGTTGATTATTTGGAAACATTGGAACAAACTTTCCATCCTGTTTCAAATTTTAAAAAACTGACTTTATAATATGTATAATGATTTATTTATAATTCATTCATTATGCTTTTATAACTCTATAGCTATGTGTGTGTGTGTGTGTGTGTGTGCATGTGTGTGTGTGTGTGTGTGTGTGTGTGTGTGTGTGTGTGTGTGTGTGTGTGTGTGTGTGTGTGTGTGTGTGTGTGTGTGTGTGTGTGTGTGGGTCAGAGTGTGTGTGTGTATATATGTGTGTAATATATATATATATATGTGTATATATATATATGTGTGTGTGTATATATATATATATATATATATATATATATATATATATATATATATATATATATATATATATATATATATATGCACCCATTTACCTTCCATAACTGCAGTACATGAAACATATTACAACTGCTATGATGCGATGTTGCACATTCTAAACAGAAGTACTGTTGCCATCCACAATCTTCACAACGACTAACTGCTTTTCTTGGAGGAACTTGATTATTTTTTATGCATATTGTGCATAAAGCATCGCTTGCTAAAAACTGATTCTCAATAAATACTAACTTTAGTTTCTCTCTCACTTTCTCCCAATCATAATCCTCTTTAAGTTTTCGTTTTAAATAGCTTGTTATTGAAGGCTGAGAACATATTTCTGAGGAACCACTTTTCTCGGCTTGCAAGTCTGTCTCATTATCACTTAAGTTATTGTTTATCGATACAGCATTTGAGTTTGAACTATTTTCTTGAGTAGAAACTAAAGCTGGGCTTAACAAACTAAAAAAAATTTTTTTGGTTTTTGATATTCCTGGTCCTCTTATTTTGATTGTTTTTTTAAAGCTGTGAAATCGTTTATTAGGTGCCATTTTGTTTTTCGCAAATGCATTCCTAAAATTTGAATTTTTAGAGAAATCAGCGCGAGTTTAGAATTAGTGTAAAAACCCATTAATCTAAATCATCGGATGAGAAAAAGCATCATCTAGCGTGGATACAACCCATATTCTAAAATTTAGAATAATAGATTCAACCCATTTAGAAGATGCGGAACTGGTGCAAAAAATTGCGCAACACAAACTTTTACGACTTTTTTAACGTAAAAACCATGCTATTAATGTATTGCTTTTGTCAGCTAAAAGTTCATTAACTTATTATTTTCAAAACGGCGAATATTAGGGTTTTTAGTGGGATTTTTTACAACTTTGACTTCGAATTAGAGCACTTTCCGTTGATTTTCAGGTCTATGTTTTTATATTTTTATAAATCAGCATAAAATTCTCTATCAGAATCAATCATAAAATTAGGGGGGGCGGGGGGGGCGGGGGAGAAAGTCGAGTAGCGCCGAAAGTTTAACATCATTAACTGTTTAACATTTTCATATTTTAATTTAGGAAAACCTGCTTCACTTTTCTCACAGAATAATCCTGACTGGGTTCCATCCTTAAATCTGGGGCACAAAAAGTTTAAATTTGAGGCTGAGAAATCTAGAGAACGTTATTTACGACACAAAAGTTGTTCATTGTTAACAAGTGGAAATAATTATGTCTTGTAGAAACAGCATCACTGATTTAAACTCTTCTGAAGATTCAATTGTAGACTTTCAAATAGATAATTTTAAAAGTAGTGAATCAAATGTCTCAGAAAGTGTTACAATTGATTATGAAAACTTAGTAGATGCAAGTGTTCAAACAGATATGACTGTCACAAATATCAGTCAAATAGAAAGTGAGTATATATATAAAAACAAACTTAATTAGGATTTGCGTGCAAATTTAGTCAAACTCCATGTGGGAACTATTGAATGGTTTGATGCAGATTCAAAAGTAACATTTTACACTGGATTGCCAAATTTGAAAATTTTATATTGTTTAACTTTTTAAAGCCTATTATAACTGGAAATGGGAACTCAGTGTTATTGTACTTTGAAGAATTTTCTTTGACACTTATGAGATTGCATTTAAATCTATCTATTAGAGACCTTGCTTATAGATTTGAAATTTCAAAATCAACCTCATCAAAAGTATTTTTAAGATGGATTGACATTATGTACTTCAGAATGAAACATTTAATTAAATGGCCTGCTCGCAATGAGCTTATGGAAACTATGCCTTTATGCTTCAGAAAATATTTTGAAACAAAAGTAACTGTAATAATTGATTGCTTTGAAATATTCATAAGTAAAACATCTAACCTACGTGCAAGAGCAACAACTTGGTCACAGTACAAACATCACAATAATGTTAAATTCTTAATAGGTGTAAGCCCACAAGGTGTGATAACATTTGTTTCTAAAGCTTGGGAAGGACGCGTTACTGATAAATATCTAACAGAGCATTGTTCAATTTTGAAAAACATCCTTCCTGGAGATGTTGTTTTAGCTGATAGAGGTTTTAACATTGCTGATAGTGTTGGCTTTTATTGTGGGGAGCTAAAGATTCCAGGATTTACGAAAGGAAAGTTACAACTAACTTCTTTAGATGTAGAAACAACCCAGAAAATTGCCTCTGTTAGAGTACACGTTGAGAGGGTTATTGGATTGTTATGCAACAAATATAAAGTTCTACAAAGTATTATGCCATTAGATTACTTATATACTAAAGATTCTGGATTATGCTCAATAGACAAAATTGTTATTGTTTGTTCTTCTTTGATAAATATGTGTGATTCAATTATTCCTGTGGAATAGTTTTTTAAAAATTTAACAGGATTGGATAATTAGTGAAAAAACTACATTTTTATTTCAATTTTATACAATAATCGTGATCAATAAAAACTTTCTTTTCTTTTTTAAAGTAGTTGTGTTCTTTTAGTATTAACTTATTTTATCCGATATTTCTTTCAAAAAAAGATTTCTATGGCTGTAAAATTTGTCAATTAGTTCAGGTAAAATACATTCTTCAAAAAAATTTTTTACATTTTATTATATTCCTGTCCATAAATTCCAAATCCGGAAAAATTTATTCGCAATACCAATCTTTTGATGTCCAAATAAAAAAATCACAGTAGTTACTTGATGAAGCGTATAACTGACACTGAACCTGATAGTAATATTTATGTGATTTTTTGAGAGCTATATAAACTCCATTATTTTCCAGACAAGAATTTTTAGAATTTAATAATTCACTAATGTATTTATCTCTCGCACTATATGGATACTTTATCTCCAGACAACCATTTCCACAACAATCACAATTAATAACTGCATCTGGCGATGCACCAAGGAAGGGTTGATGAACTGAAATAAAAAACCCACAATTTTTTGTTGAAAATTTAGAGTGTTTCTTTTCCATAGTTGTGGAATACAAAAGCAATGCTTTATTTTCATGGTCATTTCCCCATTTTGTTGCTGCTGTGCAAAAGCGTGCTTGAATGGGATAACATATTTGCATAATCAAACTAATTGGTGGTTAGGTGAAGCTTGCGCAGCATACACTTCCAAATTTTGAAGCAGTTATACGACCTGCCCTAAAGTAAAACCAGTTCTTACTTTTTGTTTGAAGTCACGTTGTACTTTCAACATTTTTACTTTGCTCAATTGTTATTGTAATTCTTTTTTTTTTAAAAGCAGCTAAGAGTTGTTCAAAGTTTAAAAATATATTGTTCTGGTAAAGATCTGACAATGATTCAGGATATTTTTCTGTTATTAGTGATGGTTCATAAGGTTTGGTAAACCCAGGAATAATTGAAAGAATAGCTGGTTTTGTTCCACATTGACTCAGGTCTAAAAATAATTTATCAGTTTCCTCTTTTGTTGGAATAGAAACATTTTTTTTATGTGTTATTTTTTTTTCTTTGATCACACCATGAACTTTATTATTTAAATTACATTGCAAAGATTTGGCTGAGGTAAAATCAATATCGGAAACAAGTTTGAATTCTATCTTTTTAGAGCTTGGTAGTAACCAATAAGCTTTTTCTTCAGTGCATGTTTTTGGACTTTTAATGTTAACTGCACACTCAATATAAAATAGTACTGCACCAACATGTGAACAGCTTTCTCCAAGACCAGCCATGCAATTGCAATGCGCACAAACTATAATTCCTGACTTGTCCGAAATAATCCATGGATGTAATGGTACATCATTCACTTTTTGAGAATGTTTTACCTAAAATATAGGTTAAAAAAAAATTAAAACAAGAAAGCTATTTCTACTTAAATATTGAACTAAGAATTAAGTAACCTACTCTGCCATGAATAAGAACATATTTCCCAAATAATTTCACACTAACGTTGATAATCCAACCTGATAAAAAATTGATTGTAAGAATCAAGAGCTTTATATGCTTTCAATTGATCCTTAGTAAGACTAGAAGCAAATAAAAAATAGTTCACAATATCTGGATATGTAACATTTGGATAATTATCTATATTATCGGAGAAATCAGTATCTTTAAGAAGATATGGGTCAACGTGGTTTATAAAGTTTATTTTTTTCCGAATATCTTTGCTTTGCATTAGAATCAAGCTTAGACAAATATTCGCTTTCTTTTTACATTGCCTATTTGTTTACGTTTGTTTGTCCTCCATAATGGTGGTATAGTTTAGTTCCGTATAATTAGAATAAATTAATAACGAGGTAGGAACGGTGGATAAGAAGCAAATGTATTTACTAACGGGTCCGAATATAATACTATGCTAACCTCAAGTTCAAAAAATAATTTGCCGTACCTGAACTTAAAAAAAATGCATAATATCTAAGAATACTGAACATAGAAGAGAAGTGTGGCTAATATCTAAGAATACTGAACATACAAGAGAAGTGTGGCTAATACCACGTCTTAGTACCCAATAAAGGTAAAGCAGAAAAACCTGCTTCTTAAAGTCCTATGCGAGATCATATTTTCTTTAAAAATGTCAATACAACTCCCAAAATCGCGAGAAGAATTTGCTTCAAAAGCTTACTGGGACAACTTCTTTACTAAGCGCAGAGCTTCATTTGAATGGTATGGGGAGTATGCAGATCTATGCAAAGCTATTCATCAATACTGTAAAATTCCTTATAATATATTAATGGTGGGCTGTGGAAACTCTCAGCTTAGTGAGAATATGTACGATGTTGGATATGAAAATATTATCAACATCGACATCTCTGATCTTGTAATTAAGCAAATGATTTTAAGAAATGAAAAGAAAAGAAGTAAAATGAGATACTTAGTGATGGATGTTATGAATGTAAGAAAGTTGCAGCTTTTAATTTATATATATATATATATATATATATATATATATATATATATATATATATATATATATATATATATATATATATATAATTTTTACCAAAGGTATTAAGTACTCATTAGCTTCTAACAATGATGAATCCCTCTTCATGGAAAAATACATGGGGCAGAGGGGTCATAAGTGAAGTTTTACAGTTATTTTATACTTTTAAATGTTATTAACTTAAACCCAATAAATATTATTAATGAAACATTTTTTCTATTTTCTTCTGCATTTTCCACAAGTGTATGTATGTAAAATCAATGAAAAAGATTCAAGAATATTTCCTTAAGGTGCCCTAAATTTAGGTTAAAGTGTTAAAGCTTAGCCCATTTAGCCCTGCAGATAGGCTAGCCTCATTCAATTGATGCAAGGCCAGTATTTTTACAATATGTGGTTAAATGGCTACGTTTACCATTTGCAGAACTATTTGCAGAAAAGTATTTGCTTCTACTTATTTTATTTTGATTTGTAGGTTACTAACACAAGTAATTACATTATTAACTCTAAAATAAATAAGGTTTTTAAAATAAATTGAATTTTTAAAATCAAAGTATGGTTTTCAAACTAGCAATAACTCTTTCAATTTTTGTCTTTGTTATTTCCTCTTCTGAGCTGATTTTTAGTGTGCATAGAATGAAAATAGGGTTGTCAGAAGTTTTAGTTTTTGATAAAATTGGGGATTGGTATGAGGTAAGGATCTAGCATTTTGATAAAATACTCAAAAAGGATTAGGGTCAAATCATTATATTTCAACCAATTTCAAGAGAACTTTGTGGGGCACCATCTCTGATTTTCTTGATTTTTACATATCATTATCTACACAATGTAAATAGGTTAAATGTGCAATTTCAGAGTTCCAAGTGCAACGGTTTAGAAATTATAGCCTTATGAACACTCTCAGGTAGCCCCCCTTGGTTCCTCAAATGGTAAAAACAGACAACTTTAAGGCCTTATAACTTTTTTCTAACTTTCAACAATTGGCTCATTTTTTCTAGAACTATTTTCTAGATATTTCTGTCTTAAAAATAATGATTTTTATTAGCTTGTATCATGTTAGAAAAAAACTACAGCCTCCTCAACTTTGAAAAAATTCTGAAAAATCCTAAAAAAAGGCAAAA
This sequence comes from Hydra viridissima, assembly GCF_058129835.1. Taxonomy (NCBI): domain Eukaryota; kingdom Metazoa; phylum Cnidaria; class Hydrozoa; order Anthoathecata; family Hydridae; genus Hydra; species Hydra viridissima. The sequence continues at coordinate 12,833,546 of NW_028324301.1, read as the reverse complement.
TGAAGTTAACCGTAGTATTTTTCTATTCTTCAACAAGTCCTTACATGTTAGTTTTCTGGGTAGCTACAAATGTCTGCAACAAATGAGCAAAATATAAGCAGCTTGTTACATTTTAGAAATCAGTTTTATCTAAAAATATATAGTCCACTTGACTAAAAAGTCCCATTTTCAGCCATTTGGGGATAGCTCATAAATTTTTCTAACACTTTGTATAATCTGATATTAACAGCAAATAAGGCCATTAGATCTAACTTTATAAAAATGTAAACATTACAAACTTGTCATGTTCACAACAAAAATGGCATCATTTTTTAATACCCCTATTTTTCAATTATCAGGGTTGAATAGCGTTATTGGAAACCAGTACCCCTCCAACCTGCCTCCTGGCCCATATGAGAGATATGACCTATCATAAGTCATTTCTTAAAAAAAAAAAAAGATACGGTGGGTTACTTTCTCCCTGATCTGGACTTTATACTGGATAGGAGCACAACTAAAGGGGTAATAACTATATAGAGCCTGCATTATTGTTCAAAGGTGATACTCAAAAAAGTTTAGTTAATCATAAAATTGCAATTTAATCTTTATTATGTTGATTTTTTTTTATAGTTGATTGAATTACTAATAATTCAAGGCAAAAGTAGGACAGTGGGTTCATACATTACTGGCAATAAGAAGTAGAACAAGACTAATCAAGCCATTTTAATATTGATTTGATGTTTTGTTTAAATAAATAAATTTTTTTTTACAAAGTATGAGTTTCAATTTTATTAGTTAATTTTAACTATTTACCTAAAAATCCAATGATTCTATATACTATACACATATAAAATCTAAGAAGGTACTTTTGAGCATACTAATTTGTAGCTCATCTCATTCAGATGCGTTCAAAGATTCATTTAGCAACTTAACTTTCTTTTTTATTTTATTGTCTATTTCAAGCATACTCATGCTGGATGATCTTTTAACAGGAGACAAACCAACTTTATTGAGACAAAGATTTATAGTATCAATTGGGATGACAGAGTTATGCAGTAGTATATAATCTGGGTCATGTCTCTTGTCAGCTTCTTCAACACTCTTGATTTTTCTTACACAACCAAAACATATCTTTTTCCCAGGAATTAAATCAGAGTTCAGTTGATTATGCTCCAGAGTGACAGTTGTCAGGATTCCTTTAACGATCTTTGAATGAATTGTATAGTATATAGAATCATTGGATTTTTAGGTAAATAGTTAAAATTAACTAATAAAATTGAAACTCATACTTTGTAAAAAAAAATTTATTTATTTAAACAAAACATCAAATCAATATTAAAATGGCTTGATTAGTCTTGTTCTACTTCTTATTGCCAGTAATGTATGAACCCACTGTCCTACTTTTGCCTTGAATTATTAGTAATTCAATCAACTATAAAAAAAAATCAACATAATAAAGATTAAATTGCAATTTTATGATTAACTAAACTTTTTTGAGTATCACCTTTGAACAATAATGCAGGCTCTATATAGTTATTACCCCTTTAGTTGTGCTCCTATCCAGTATAAAGTCCAGATCAGGGAGAAAGTAACCCACCGTATCTTTTTTTTTTTTTAAGAAATGACTTATGATAGGTCATATCTCTCATATGGGCCAGGAGGCAGGTTGGAGGGGTACTGGTTTCCAATAACGCTATTCAACCCTGATAATTGAAAAATAGGGGTATTAAAAAATGATGCCATTTTTGTTGTGAACATGACAAGTTTGTAATGTTTACATTTTTATAAAGTTAGATCTAATGGCCTTATTTGCTGTTAATATCAGATTATACAAAGTGTTAGAAAAATTTATGAGCTATCCCCAAATGGCTGAAAATGGGACTTTTTAGTCAAGTGGACTATATATTTTTAGATAAAACTGATTTCTAAAATGTAACAAGCTGCTTATATTTTGCTCATTTGTTGCAGACATTTGTAGCTACCCAGAAAACTAACATGTAAGGACTTGTTGAAGAATAGAAAAATACTACGGTTAACTTCATTTTGCCTTTTTTTAGGATTTTTCAGAATTTTTTCAAAGTTGAGGAGGCTGTAGTTTTTTTCTAACATGATACAAGCTAATAAAAATCATTATTTTTAAGACAGAAATATCTAGAAAATAGTTCTAGAAAAAATGAGCCAATTGTTGAAAGTTAGAAAAAAGTTATAAGGCCTTAAAGTTGTCTGTTTTTACCATTTGAGGAACCAAGGGGGGCTACCTGAGAGTGTTCATAAGGCTATAATTTCTAAACCGTTGCACTTGGAACTCTGAAATTGCACATTTAACCTATTTACATTGTGTAGATAATGATATGTAAAAATCAAGAAAATCAGAGATGGTGCCCCACAAAGTTCTCTTGAAATTGGTTGAAATATAATGATTTGACCCATTAATGCTAAATTAAAAAGATAAAATTTGTGTAAAATTTGGCTGTTAGGATGTGTTTTTCAATATCTCATATTTATGACATTTTATTTGCCATCAACTCATTTTTTCCTTGTGACATTGAATTGTATGTATAGATTTTTTATGCTTATAGGGAATAAAAAATAGACTTGTATTTCTTGTTATAATAAAGAAAAAATGAAGTGAAATTTTGTTACCAAAAAAAAGGTTTTAGTTTAAAAAAAGGTTTAGTCATGAAGGCTGCTAGCAATAAAAATAAACTGGAAGAAAAGAACTGAAAAATTGATAATAAAATGTGTTAAGTTCAGATTTTTGAAAAAAACTGAAAAGTTATTGCTAGAAAGAAGCCTTTTAATATAGTTCAATTTTTCTCTCTAGATGACATTTCCAGATTTGTCATTTGATATTGTGTTTGATAAAGGTGCACTTGATGCATTATTTTCTGATACAAGTTCACAGACCATACAGAATATTCACAAGATGTTCAATGAAATTAGCAGAGTTACTAAAGTTGGTGGCCGATACCTCTGTGTTAGTCTTGCTCAGCCTCATATCATAAATGAAGTTTTGGATTATTTCTCGGATTATTGGTTTATAAAAGCACATAAGTTAGAAATGAATTCAAATACTATTGAAGAAGGGCTTGGTGCTAAACTACCAATTTTTATACTAGTACTTACCAAAGCAAAAAAAAAATGTAAGTTTAGTTTACCTAAATGTACCATATCCAGGGTGTTCATAAAGTTGGTTTAAGTCTTTGATTAAAAATTTCTCATTATAATAATTTATCCATTTAAATAGTAATAAATGCTTAAGACAAATGTATGGCCTAAAGTTAAACAGCATTGTCTCTACTTTCAACAGGATGGAGTGCCTTCCCACTATTCAATTGTAGTGAGAGAGTGGCTCAATCAAAAGTTCCCTGGTCATTGGATTGGTAGACAAGGCCCTATCGAGTGGCCTGCGTGTTCTCCTGGCCTAACTCTACCAGATTTCTTCCTCTGTGGCTACTTAAAGAATATAGTATACAGGGATAAACCCTCTATACTTGTTGAGCTACGCAGCCAAATCAAGCAAGCTGTGCAGAGCTACAGCAATTGATGTGTGAGAAAGTATGCAGAAGTGTACTTGATCAATTGAAACTCTGTATAACAGCAAAAAGAGCTCATTTCGGAAATTTTCTCTAATTATATATACTATTGATAATTCTACTTTAAAATACATATAAACCGATTATCTTGTTTCTTTATTTAACTATATTTCATCAAAGACTTAAACCAACTTTACGAACACCCTGTATATGAGCAAATTAATGAGAGTACATAATAAAGTTAGCCATATATAATTATTCTCTTTTTAATTTTGATTTAATAAGTTTAATTAAAAAACTTAATTCTTTAACTGTTGAGTTAACTTAAGTCAACAGTTAAAGATTTAAATTAAGTCTTTTTTTCTAAATGGTTAAAAGATTTAGCTTATAATTGATTTTAATGAGCTTGTGGTATCCTAGCTATTTTTTAACAGTCAATATTTGCAGTAATTTGAACATTATTACTATTCATTGTGAACCAGAGAGATTCTCAGGTCAAAACAACTAATTTCAAATAAAATGATCTCAGAAAAGAATTGTAAAATTTGTTTAAATTTACTCATATTAGCAAAAAAGGAGAAAATGTTTTGTTTTTGCTTTTTCTCAAGATTGGTTTTCTCAGGATTTTCTTTAGAAAAGCAAAATGTTACATTTTATATTGTTGACTGCTCTCTTACATTACATCCTGAGGTTTGTGAGGGAGAGAAAACTACCTTCAAAGATAATTTTCAGAGAAATTGCATTTTTTAAAAATTTTTTTAATTCATTAATTTTTTCATAAAGTGCAATCATAAAGGCAAAAAAAAGTAAGTCTATTTATTTCAATACGGAAATTAATGTGTTATCAACTGATGTTTGTTCATGTTGTAATTTTAACATACTTTTTCAAATCATTTTATAAAGTTTGTAAATACTTGTACCTTTAACAAAGTGTTAGAACAAAAGAGTTGAGTTTATTGTTATATGATGAATATATATATAAAAACTTAAAAAAGCGTTTTTTAACCCATAGGGTGCAATCCAGGTTTAAAAAAAATTTTTAGTAAATAATATACAATAGTACTAAACAAAGGTTTTGATTGAGTGACACAACACAAAAACAGTGGATTCTCTGGTTCACAGTGTGCCTTAATGTTTAGAATATGTAACCACAAGTTCCATAAACAATACTAACAATATCTGTTTACAAATATTGTTAGTATTGTTTATGGAACTTGTGGTTACATAAACAAAACTAACAATATTTGTAAACAGATATTGTTAGTATTGTTTCTGATTAACATGATTTTACATCTGATTTGTAAAAAGAGAACTTGTGGAAGAAAGTTCTCTTTTTACAAATCAGATGTAAAATCATGTTAATCAGAAAGCAATTAAAGCTTAAGTAATGTTTTTAAACTTTTTAAAAAGATAATTGAAATAAATGAAATTTTTAGATAACACAAAAGAAAACAAATTTTTTTTTTTAAATTAACATCCCTTAAAGGTTTTTTTTTTTTTTTTTGCTTTTTTGTTTTTGCTAATATGATTACATAAAAGTATGTATATTAGTAGATAAATAAAAATAAGTTAAATTTCATGCAAATCACAAAAGTTGCAAAAGCTTGTGTTTAAAAATATTTTTTGATTAACTGATAAAGCTTACAAAAATCTATTTACAGTTAGGTTGATGACATGAGCTGTAATATAGCTTTTTGAGAAAATATAATATTCAATAATTGATTTTAATAAAACAATTTTACTTGAATCCTTTTTTTTTTTAGTTTACATGAAGCGTAATTTACTAGATTATTTGTCATTTATTGCATCCATGCCTTTTTATTTAACAGATGAGCTGTAGTTGAGTATTTTCTACTTTTAGTGCCAATGAAGTTTTTGGAGATGCATGTACATGAGGCTTGTGAAAGATTTCATACTAATACAGAAATGTTAAATGCAATAAAAAGTCTACAAGATTTTGCAGTTACACTGAATAAGTTAGGTAAAGGCCTATAGTATTATGTTGCCATTGTTGATATTAATGTTCTTTATTTACTGCTTGTTAATGTAAACTTTTAACAAATACTTAATAATTTTAGTAAAGACTTGTGGTACCCTTATTATTAATTATACACACTCTAAAGATTATATAATTAAAAAAAATGTTTTAAAAACTGCATTTCCTGTATAAAGAAAGCCAATAACATCTTAAAAATACAGCAAACTAGTTTGCTTTGTGTGTTGACATTCAAACATTCAAGTTTTAAAAAAGTTTGAATAATTTCTGATGTGTTGAAAATTTGTGATAGGAAATCATCTAAAATTATTCAAATTTGCTCAGAGTTATTCAAAAAGCTTAAAAAGGTTTTAAGTTTTTTAAATAACTCTTAGTAAGTTTGAATAATTTTAGATGATTATAGGAGCAGCTTTTTCAAAAGTTTACTGTAGAATTATGTCACTTAGTTTTAAATATCAATAAAATTTGTTTATATCTATGTTTTTTAGTTTATTTGTCTATTTAATATATTGGTTTTTAAAATATTTTACTCAATATCATTTTTATTTCATATTGATGTAATACTTATCAGTTTGAACATCTAAAAATTTATTTAAGCATTCATTAAGCATTCTTTAATTTAAAAAATAAATCATATAAAAACTTTTAGAGAAAGTTTAAAAATATAAATGACATAGTTTATGTCTTACATATGTGTTGTAGCATGTTCCTACTTTTTGAAAAACAATTCTATAAAAAAAACGATTTTGTTTTTTGCAAAATTTCTTATATATACTTAATTCATATATATATATATATATATATATATATATATATATATATATATATATATATATATATGCAGTACCTTTTTTGAATAATTTTTATATTTTCATTTATGTTTGTGCAATAGGTTTTGTTGAGAATTGTTTAATTAGAAAATATCATTTTATAATTTCTTATTTAAAAGTCATTTATACCAACAGTTTTTGGAGTCTAAGATTTTACCACAGCAGATATTTTTGGGGATAGTGCCCTTCTAGCTAACCCGAAAAAATCACCTATATGGGGTGATAGTGGACACATGTAGGTGTCCAGAAATGGGAGTTTTGAAATCCATCTATTACGTCCGAGAAAAAGAAAATCAATTTTAAGTTGAAAATTTCTCAATTTTGTTACTGTTTCCATTATTTACTAAACAAGCCATAATTGAATTGGGTCATTGGAAGCCATAATTGAATTGGGTCATTGGAACTTCATGAAATTGTATGGTGTTGTACCTATATAGTATGGCTATCAATGTATAAAATTTCATGCAGATATTTTGCTTGGTTATAAAGATATAGGCCAAAACGTTTTGCAAAATCATACATTTTGACAGTGTTGGTAGCAAAAGTTTTAAGTTTTGTTAAAAAAATTTTGTCTGATTGCCCTGAATTTTTGTGTGCATACTCTACAGGTTATAAGCAGCAAGTTTTATTAACACTGTTTTGGAATTAGGACCATTGCTGATAAACTGTGGCCTCAAAATCATGTAAAACCACAAAATCGCCTCATAACATGGATTATTCAATTTTTGAGTGAAATGACCAACTTTGGGAAAAATTTTTGAAGTATTTGCGACCCTAAGCAGTTATCTATGTAAAATATAATGAAATGCATGTACACACAACACAATTTGCGGGGTTTAGCAAAAGTAGATTTTAAAATAGTAGATTTTTTAAGTCATTCGCTCTTTTCATTATGTCCATATGAATTTCATTCAGAAAAAGCATTACAGAGGCCGTAAAAATTGAGCTATCGAGTTAAAAATGAACCCATTGTGAGCAGAAGACTGAGGAACATTTGTGTAATTTTTGGTTGAAATCTGACGGGTAGTTTTTGACAGAGACAACTTTTACCGAAAAAATAAATGTACTGCGTTCCCAATTTTTTTGTTTAAGCGGATTCTACAGGTTAATCCATAAAAAATCACTTGTTATTGTTTTCAAAACTTGCATTTTATTGCATTTGGAATTAATTTCTTTTTTCAACAAAACTACAATTATCAAGGTAAGATTCTTTTTTTACATTTTTAACTACTGAGGAAAGTTTTTGGTCTATGATGTTTAAGATGGAAATGTTTTTCAGCGGAAAAAGTAGGAAGTGGTAAAAAGTATTGTATTTTATTGAGTATAGTGCGCACTTTTATTACAAAAAAATGATATCAAAGAAAAAGGTGAACACTTTAAAAATGATATTTATTTAATAGATGTATTCCATATTTATTGTTAAAAAAGTTGAGTGTGCACTATACTCATATGCAAACTATACTATATAAAATACTGTAAGATGACAAGTGGGTAAATGAACTAAAGTGAGAGTAGATATGAAAATAGTTTGCTTTTATATCAAAACTATTTTAATCCTAATAAATATATTTTAAAGCTCTGAAATTAAATTATTTTAAATTTTTTGACAAAGCATTGCTTAAATTTTAGACCAATCTCCAAATAAAAGGTTCACTCTCACTTTTGTGACAGTCCATATTTCTGCATACAGGTAAAATTTCGATTCGTTTCAATTTCATATATTGTCAATAACATCAATTATATTTTGGCTTATAAGTCTACAAACTTTTGCCTGTTTTTCTTTAATTCTTTCCATTTGAACAACTAAGAGTTTAAGTTTCAAGAGTAATAAAACTATTTTAATACTATTGCATTTACAGAAGACAAAGCAATTTCTCACAATGCCAAATCATGCAAGAGGTCACAAGGAGAACAGAAAAATTGTCTGTCTAATTTGCCTTAAAAAGTGCACCAGACAAATAACTTCATTCCAAGCGGAGCGTTTGTCAAAAATCTATGGCACCAACTTTGACTTGGGTGATGCAAGAGTGCCTCAATGAATATCTGATACATGCTGGACAATCATGAAGAAGCATGATGAAGGCAAAGAATTTGTTCTACCATCACTGTATGACTTCAAGTCTATCTGTGTCAGATTGGAAACTTGTGGCGAAAATTGTGACTGTCTCATCTGCAGGATTGGGCGTCTAAAGCTGAATGAGAAACATGCTCTATATGTTTCTCGAGCTGATGACAAAGGGCCCACTGTGCACTGCAACGATTGTCTGAGTCCCATCGGAAAAGGCTTTCCACACAATTTTAACCAATCCACATTTTGTGAAAACCTCAATGGGCTAGCTGCTCAAGATGAGAAAGTTACAGAACAGATTGCTGCAAAGGTGATTGCAAGCAAAACAGCTTCACCAAAAGGCACTGTAAGGCTATCAAAAGCATCTGGAGGACCACCTCTTCCTGTGACTCCAGGCGCTTCATTTGATAATGAATGCCTCAAGTAATGTTACATTGACACAACAAATATTTTTATTCAAGAAGCACTTTTCTCCTCAATAATTTAGTAATTAGAAAAATGTTTCATAAGCCAATTTGTAATTACAGGGCCAAGTGGAGCTATACCAAAAACCATTTCTCCTGCTTTGAAGACACAAGACGTGATCAATGTTCAGCTCAACACAGGTTTATCTAATGTGGGAATGATGAAATTGGCAAGAGTAGTAAATTAGACTTCAGGCACAAAGCTTGTTGAGCCGAATTTCAACAAACATTTTCTGACTGCTGGTTGAAAACTGAGTGATTTTTTTTACCCACTCAAATATAAAGGCTTCTGATGTAAAAGGTGAAACTGGTTCAGATCACACTGTCGCCCACTGTAAAAACAACACTGACCTTATTGGCAAAATCAGCACATCTCAAAATGTTTCAACTAAGCGAATTATAAAAATCAGAATTGATGGTGGCAAGGGATTTCTGAAGTTTTATTTGGAAGTCATCGACAGAGCCACAAAAGAGTCCCCACCTCAAAACTGTCTCTTGACTGACAGGCTTGCAAAAGTTACGGGTGTGAAGCGCCAGATGGTTGTGGCAGTTGCAGAAGAGCTTCCCGAGACTTATGAGAATGTACGCCAAATTTGGTTGCTCATTCAAGTCGATAGAGTGAAGTCCATTGTTGCTTGTGACTTGAAACTGGCCAAAACCCCCCAATTTGTGCAAAACCCCCCAATTTGTGTTATGTGTACATGCATTCCATTATATTTTACAATCTAATTTTATTTTTTAGTTTTTCATGCAAAAAAAGCCATGGTTACTTGTTGCTTTTCCATTTTGAACCTATACTAATGCATAGAAAATGTACACGAAAAAGGCCTATTTTATGAAAATCTAAAAACTGACCTAAAAATTGCAATTTTTTGATATTTTTAAATAGGCTCTATAATTTTTTATATTGATTGGTGCTCAGGGTAGCAAAAAATGCAAAATGGACCCCTCAGTTGGTCATTTTCATTGAAAATTGATTTGCCAATTCTATAAGGAAATTTTGGGGCTCAAAATGATTTTGTGGCCACAGTTTTTTAGCAAATGGTCTAATTCCAAAACTCTAACAACAAAAGTTGTTGCTTATTGTCTATAGAGTATACATACAAAAATTCAGGGCAATCAGACAAAATTTTTTTACCAAAACTAAAAACTTTTGCTACCAACACTGTCAAAATGTATGATTTTGCAAAACGTTTTGGCCTATAACTTTATAACCAAGCAAAATATCTGCATGAAATTTTATACATTAATAGCCATACTATATAGGTACAACACCATACAATTTCATGAAGTTCCAATGACCCAATTCAATTTTATGGCTTGTTTAGTAAATAATCGAAACAGTAACAAAATTGGGAAATTTTCAACTTAAAGTTGATTTTTTTTTTCTCGGACGTAATAGATGGATTTCAAAACTCCCATTTCTGGACACCTACATGTGTCCACTATCACCCCATATAGGTGATTTTTTCGGGTTTGCTGAAAGGGCACTATCCCCAAAAATATCAACTGTGTTACCCAAATTATTTCATATTTATCCAAAACTTTAACTATTCTGTTTAAGTATTAAATTCAGATTAAGTGAAATATAGTTAAAGCAATGAAAGGCTTGGTATTTTTAAAGATAATTTTAAAATTTCAGAAAAATCAACATTAGATCATCCAGTTTCTGTTGAAGTATATCTAACATCTGCTGTTAACTCTAGTCTTCCACGATACACTGTAACATTGGTTGATACAAAGAAATCAGATTTTACATCAAAACGACATGGAAAATATGCTGTCTTTATTGTGCCACAAGGTTGGCTGTTTTGTTTTTTTTTACAAAACTAAATTTGCATAATAATATTTGTTCTATTTTTTACTATTATTTATAAAGCAAAATGTTAAAAATTTTGATTACTTTAAAACCATACAAAATCAATTTTTCTTTCATCAAAGTTAGAATAGTTTGTAGGGTTTAAACAAGAAATTTAAGGAAGATTAATATTAAAAGGTTTTATGTATTATTAAATATTGTCCCTTTCTGCTAAGTAAGATTTAAACTTGTAGATTTAAATTATTGAATGCTAAAAATTTCTAAAATAGGGCAATGATAGGTAAAACTTGATTTTGAACATTTTTTTGGCAGAGCATGAATTTATAAAGTTTAAGTAGTATGAAATTTGTTTTTGATACACAGAGGAACTATTTGCATAAATTTCTTTTATTATATTTGCATAAACCTCTGTGTTAAGTTTGAAACAAACTTTAAAATGTCTTGTAATGAACATTATTTGAGACTTTACAGTTAATATTGCCTTCATTATTCTGATAGACTTTCAGAAAAGAATATATGTAGTAACTGGTATAATAAGGTCGTTGATTATGGTTGTCATTTAAATTAGGGTCTTGGGCTTGTAAATAACTAATAGTTTGCCTATATAAAAGGTCTACAAATTAGATGAGATATTATTTGTTTGCATAATTGCAGTAAAGGATTAGATACTTTACCTAGTTTAAATTATCTTGAACTGAATAGTTTCATTTTCAAAAAAAACTTTCAAGTGTAATGATGGTCAAAGAATGTTGAAGCTGTTTTTTTAGTTTTCTTTTCTGGTTAATACTCTGTTTAACCAAATTATAACTATTTTGATTTTTTTAAAAAGGCCAGGAAAGTGAAGCTATGTTTAGTACTAATGAGGGAATGAGAGAACTGGCTAAAATGGTTGGATTTGATAGGCTTGCAATAGTTTATCTTCACCGGGGACAGATTTATGCAAATTTAGAAGAGATTAAATCAGAGTTATCTCAGAAGATTATGGAGTTATGCCAAAAGGGAATTGATTCGTCACAACAAGTATCATTTATTTTTTGCACTTTGTTGTTATTTAAGTGCATCCTGTCTATGTTCTCTTTTTCTCTAACTTTTTTATATCTGTTTAGGTTCCATTTCTTTTTTCTATTTTTTTTTTTATTTTGTCTGTTTTAAGGTTTCATTTCATTTTTTGTCTGTATTTAGGTTCCATTTCTTACATCTGGTGACTGTTTAGGGGTTAGAGATATTTGTTGTAAAGTAAATTCAAGTTTTTATGGTAATTTTATTGTTGAGGATTTTAAATCAAATGAAGGAACCTACTATAGACAGCTGATTTTTATAAATCAATCATTGGAAATCCATTGTAAAGCAAGGCTTATGTCTAGTAAGTAAACCTTATCTAACTTTTTATTACTTATCTACATTTCCACTTTGGCAAATAGTAATTTAACTAATTTCAGGTCAAACTAGTGGATGAAAAAAAAACCTTGATTTTTTTTTTGTTCATTTAAACTTGCTTATATAACTTTAAACAAAAGTTGTGTAAAAAAAAAATGTAGTGCATGTAAAATAAAATAAAAATCTTTGAAAAGTATTCAATTTAACTCAATTATCTTAAAAATTTCAGCATTTTAATCATTGTTTTAACTAATTGTTGAAATTAATTTTTTCTGATCATCTTTTGGGTCATCCTAAGAAGAATTTTAAATATTATGTTCATTCCACAGGTAAAAATAAAAATAAAAAGATAAAAAAGAGGATTATAGACCATCGCTATCTTTGTTCCAGACACTCAAAAGAAATACTTGCTTCAATATTATTCAATCAAGAAATAGTATTTAGCGAAATCAGTAGGTGTTCCTTTTTCTTTCTTTTTTTTTTTTTTCATTTTTTCTAAGTTTCCCTCTAAAAGCATAAATCATTTTTAGAATTAGTCAAGTTTCATAAATCAGAATTTTATTATTAAGTTTATCTTAGCCACATTTAGCATGTTATTTATTGGTGTTCGATCTGCTTGTGTAATTGGGTTCTTGTATATGCTATTTCCTCAGGTAATTTTTTATGTTTTTAGTTTTAGGAAAGAAGAAACTTAAATTGTTAAAACAAAAATATGCATTCAACTTTCCAAAATATTAATATGGTGTAAATCTCCAGCTTTTTTTAGTATGTCTGGTATTTTGTAGTCAAGTTTATAAAAAACATTTCTTTATAATAAACCTATCTATACCTAGATTAGCATCCAAATCCTTGAAAAAGATGAACAAATGATTCAAGTGATGGAACGCTGGTATGACTTAAGTCCATCAAGTATTCATGTGAATGACAAGGTGCTAGAAAATTCAAAAAAAGGTAAATTTTGCTTTAGTTTTAATTATTTTTGAATTTTAAAATGCTTTTTTGTAATGTGATGCTGATTTCTCACCTAGATTAGTCAATGCCTTAAAAGATTTAAAAAATGATTATAAAGTTTTATAAGTCTACAATCAGTTTTCAGTATTCTAATTGCATTAATATGCATTTTTGGAAAAGAAAAAAAACATGCTATTTTATCTCAGACGAAAATCTGCTTTAAATCTCTTTTGGTTTATATTTTTTAGGATAGCTTATTATTTCTCAATTGACAAGAACATACAAAAATATTTTTAAAAGCATTTTAACTGTTTTTAATCATTTTAACATTAAAGCTGAAAAGCTTATATTTATTAAGCATTGGGATTGGTTTTTTGATACAAATTATATATCAATATTTTAAGATAAATCAAATTTTCTGAAGTTTATTGAAACTCTTTAAGCATTTAAAACAGCCAGGTTTTTGGTGTGAAATGTTTATAAATATAAAATTATTAGTTAAAATTTGTTTTAATTGAATTAAATTGGTTTTAATCAAATAACAACTCTGCACAATGTCTTGAAGGGTTGAAACAAAAAAAAAACATAAGGTTTGTGAGGTATAACAATTTATTTCTAAAATCCTTTACCTTTGTATGTCTAAATATACTAATTAGTTTAAATTAGATTTATTTTAAATAACTTTACAGAAATTTTTAATCTATTCGTTAAAAACTGAAAAATCAAATGCTGATTTTTATTATTTACTTGAGTTACAATTTATACCTACAGTTACAGCACAACTAATTTGCAACTCTTTAGTTGTTTATCATAAAAACTAAGCACATGTAAATAAAGGGTTTAGGTTTCATTGGAAGATACCTCAGAAATTTTGATGAAGGTTATTATTTTATGTGACCTAAATAGAAGTGGAATGAAAAAAAAAAAAATACTACAGATGTACTACAATACTGAGCAAAGAAAAACCCCATTATTGCAAAACTTGAAAGAGGAACCACACAACCTCAACCATATCATAACTCTTTCTACGACTACTAAGGAGTAAGTAGTTGATATTATACTGAAATATCTTTCAGTAAAATTGCAACTTCTTTGATGCAAGTAACTTACTGGGCAATTTCAATTAAAACCAAAAAAATTCTCTCCTTAATCACAGGTAAACAATCAAAAAATAGTATTCTTTAAATTGTGCATGGTTTTTAAAGTAAAATTAATGCATTAAATTTTAAAACAGTAAACTTTTAGATTCTTAGGAGGAATCCTAATGCTTAACACACAATATTCAAAATTAAAAAAAAAACTGTTAAAAAAATTAGATATCTCTTTAACAAGGCAATCCTTTCAATTCTTTCAAAAAATGATGTTCAATCTGTGAACAAAATTCAGTTAGGAAATCTAAACTTTTAGGGGATTATTATGAAGCCACCATTAAGCTTCTATCTTAAAGGTCAGTTCAAAAAGTTATATTGAGTGCTTAAAGGGTGATGTTTTTACTAAGAATCCTACAAAGTCTCTCTTTTTCACAAGATGCAAGATTTTTTGGATATACTGGCTAGAATTGACATTGATTTGGAAGTGGATCATTGAAATCACTTAAACTAATAGAGAGGAATATTGATGAATACTCTGGAATATCCAAACCTTGGATTTGTTAATAATTTTTTACAAATTCAAATTTAGCTACAGTTCTTTAACTACTGACATTGTCCAGTGTCAAATATTCCCTGGCAGCAGATCTTAGGTTTCTGAATATTCTTAAAATTTTAGTATAAAAATTGATAGAAATCATACTATTACCAAAAAAAATATATTAAATTTTCTAAATTTTTTTCTCAGGTAGAAAGTCTAGGAAGAATCTAACTAATGTGTAGGGGTACTCACTATGAGCTGAGATGGACACTTGAAAGCAGCAAATAAAAATCGAAGCTAATTTAATCCATTTAGATATGTTTTTAGAATGCTAAACTCAGTCATTTAGATGAAGATTAATCAGCATTATCCTGGAAATAGGTTCTTTACTCGAGCCCCACTTATTATAGAATGTGATAAGGACAGCTGAATTCATAGCTGATGTTTTTTTAGGTACTAGATAAGTATAAGATAAGATATCTATTACATAAGCACTGTCACACGTTTAAAATTAAATTTTACAAACTGAAATCCCAAGATGGATTAAGAATAACAAAATATTTTGAGAAAGGAAATTCATTGGAAACAATTTAAATAAAATTTGATTATTGATATATATAATAAAATTTGAAACTTTTAAATAAAGTTTTTTATTTGCATAGAAGTAAAGATTGAAATTTTCGACACCAAAAAATTTGCAAATTCTCAAAATAGCTGATTTCTCAAAAAATCAGCTTTTCTGAGAATTCACAAAACGTTTAAAAGATTTAACTGGTTCATTAAAAGTTTCCTACTATAGTTAACTTCAATAATATCATACAAAAAAAGTCTTAATGAAATATTAAATAAAACCAGATTCAACCTTTTTAATTAGTTGATAATTATTAAAAATTTAGCATCACGGAGTTAATATTTAATTTTTTAGTTTTCGATGTAATTGTAGCAGACAGTTTCTCAGAAGATATACATAATCTTACCAATGTGGGGAGTTTATTAAAAGACACAGGTTTGAAAATCGTTAGCATAAATCAAATTTTTGCGATTAGAAGAATTTTTTTTTATGTGCAAGATAATCTTGCATTTTTACTAATTATCCCACTAAATGTCTCTCCCTCCTTTTTAATGTTGGAGAATGAGAAGACAAATATTTTTTGTTTTTAATGTCTTTTACTTTGATTCTTCTCATTGTGATTAAGAACATGTTATCGTTTTAGGTGTAATTGTGTCTGTCAATTTGCTCTTCAAATCCTCCACTGACTTTTCATTTCGATGCTTTTTTTGCGATGATTCAACAAACACTCAAGATTCAACAAATATTTGTCAAACAAATATTCGTTATTTTATTTCAAGGAAATGTGAAACCAACTTGAGTGCGCTGACAAACATCCTTGAAATGAGAATACACCAGTTTAAACAGTTTATTGCCACGTGTAGAAAGGATTTTTATGATAAAATGGAATGGAACACGCTTGATAATCTCCATAAATTGGCTGAGATGGAAGAAATCTCTTTTAACAATAAGTCAGAAAATACTAGTGAAAAATTAAGCGAATAACATGAAAGCAATAGTCTACTTAAGCGAGCATTTTAAAGAAAAACTAGTTTCCGCTCTTGCTATTGAGATAAAGAACGAGGCGTCGGCTCTCTCACATAAAAGTATGAATTTAAAAGAATGGAAGAAACTTTAGAAAAATATTTGCTTCGTTTTTGTTTTTTCTTTTTTTTCTTTTTTGAAAAAAAAAAAAAAAAAAAAAAGATAAACTCAACTTAATACTTTGCCTAATTAACTCACTGATAATTTACGTACACTTACTTGAATTTCTCACAATTTCTCACATTAACTCACTGATAATTTACGTACACTTTTACTACACTTGAATTTCTTTTTTGAGCCATTTATCCTGGCAATAAAAGTAATCTCAGTTTGAAACTATTCTTGTGGGGAAACTTGTGGGGAACAATATTAACAAGTTTTCAATTAAAGACTTTATTTCTAGTTTTCGCAGCAGAAAACTAATTGCCTTACAATCTCAATTTTTTTTCTTTCTCGGTTGCTCTTTAAATTTTTTATATATCAGAAATATTACGGAATGTATCTGGAGAGGAAACTCAGGAAGACACTCCTGGGCTCCTCTCCAGTCACATTCCGTAATGTTTCTGATATATCAAAAATTTAATAGCGTCAGTGTATTATGATTTTGTAATCATTTAACGGACATTTTCTGCAGCAAACAATCAAAAAATCGGAAAGCACAAGGAGTGTAATGGAGATGTTGGTAATTCATTTGTAGATGCAGTTGATAATTGTGGAAAAGCGAAAACTGCTCTTCAATTTAGAGCATCCAAACAACTTTAGAAACATCCCAGGTCCGGTCGACCAAGAAAAACTACTGAATGGGATTGTCGTCAGCTATGTTTAATGTCTAAGGTAATCCTCGCCTTACATCTTAGGTTACTTCTGAATATAGCAAATATTCTGAAGTAAAAATATCTGATTCATCTGTGAAAAGGCGTTTACAAGACGAATACCTATTTGAAAAACATCTAGTCGAAAACCATTGATTTCAAAAAAGAACTGAATGGTTTGAGTAAAATTTATTAGGTGGAATGTAGCGCAGCTTGCCTCTAGCTAAACTTTTTTTAAGGGTAGGCAGAGTGTAAGTGCTGCTGCCATAGTGGGGCGCCCGGGCAGTACAGATATGAGAGAACCGTTTAAATGAAATGTTTAAATGAAAATATTTAACTAAATATAAGTATAAAAATTGGGTACACGGGAAAAACTAAAATGCCACGGCAGTACCCTAAACCACTCCCTAAGTGGCCTAGTGCAGCACCGGCCCTGATTGGAATAACACTTGTCCTGAAAACTTCATGATAAAAAAAAGTAAAATGTTGCTATGTTTTTCTAAATAAAGTTTATTCCATTGTTTTAAATTCATATTTT
The DNA here is from genome assembly GCF_058129835.1 of Hydra viridissima. Classification (NCBI taxonomy): domain Eukaryota; kingdom Metazoa; phylum Cnidaria; class Hydrozoa; order Anthoathecata; family Hydridae; genus Hydra; species Hydra viridissima. The sequence goes on along the minus strand of NW_028324301.1, from coordinate 12,815,953 downwards.
TCTCTGTATAAATAGAGCGAAAACTTATTTTTCTTAAAAAATGCTCGCTTAAGTATATTATTCGCTTCATTTTTCACTAATATTTTCTGACACTGTTTAAAGAGATTTATTCTCTTTGTTGAGCTAAACCTAATACTCGTTAATAAATTCGTACTTTTCCTTTGAATATTGTTACTTAAGTTAAAATAACAAGGCCTGGGTATTAATTACACAAAACTAAAAAGCTTAATAGTAAACAAAAATATGTTCACAGAATTATATTTAAAGAAGTTGGAACCACTGCTTGTCAGCAAATCCTGCATGTACTTAAGGCCTTAGCTGTATTTTACTTAAAATGCACCATCTCTAGTTGTTGTACTAAAAAGATGACTCCAACGAATTTAAATCTTTTTTTTGGCACTTTTCAGTCCATTTTATGATCTCGTAATATAATTAAGCTAAAATGTTAATTTTAATTTTATTGCATTCAAAATATTAATTTCGTTTTAAAATGGGTTTAGCCAACTTTGTAGCACTTCTGGTTGTCAAGAAATTTGTATTTTTATACTACCTAATTTGACATTTTTTTAGACAAAAAAACGCGTTTTTTTATTTTAGTTTTTTTTAAACATTTTTTTTAGCGTAAAAATTTTACGCAACAACTTTAGGCAATAATCTATCTGTTATCATTAAACAATATACAAGTAAAACAACTTTCAGTTCACAACTAATCTTTAGAAAAAATATATATACAGAAAAAATATATACAGCAGAAAAATATATATATTCATTAATATAGTCATAGACACATTGCACATTAATATAGTCATATCTCTATTACAACATTAAATTGTGAAAAAATAAAACACAAAGGTTGCCCAATGTTAAATTTTCTTAAATATTATAGATACGATATTATAAATATTATAGATCAATATAAACGATATATATCTTTACATATATGATATATATATATGATATATATGATATATATATATATATATATATATATATATATATATATATATATATATTAAACAATATAAATAATATAGATTAATATATACGACTATTTTATAATAATATTATATAATTTATAATATATTTATAATATAATATTACTAATGATATATAATAACTATATACAATAAGTTATAACAACTATAAACGTTATAGATATAAATATTATAGATTAATATATACGACTAATTTATAATAATAATATATAATTTATAATATAGGTAATATATTTCTAATAAAATATTACTAATAATAAATATAACTAGTAATTATTTCAAATAAATTGTAAAATAGGCTTTTTACAAAAGTATAACCTTTCCTTTTTCAAGGTCAAAAAGCAATGGAAAAGTCCATACTTGATTTTCCTCAGTCTCATAGACCACATCAAACAAAGTTTTTTTTAAGTTAGGAGTTGACTTGTTTACTCGAAGAACTTCACCTGTACACCAAAAGTATTTTTTAGTATCGATTTTCATTATTTTATGTTGAATAAATTTCCCAACAAGATAATTAACATCATTTAGAATGACAGCCAAGATGTTTGTTTTTTGTTGATTTGCTAATTGAGACAGTCTTGCATTCTTTAATTTTTCACTTAACTCTTCTTTCTCTTTTGCAATCAAAATATCTTGTTCTTTTCTTTCAATAAGAATAACTCTTCTCTCAATGGGCTCTGGAAAAGTCCTTGTTCTAATAACTGATTGTAAATTACTGAACAACTCATAGTTTGTTAAGTTTATTCGCTTACTACTATGCATTTTAGTTCTGTAAAAATATTTAGGTTCACATTTAACTTCCATAACATACCTATAAAAATCCAACTGTGCTCTTAATATTTTTTTGCTTTTAAATGTGTCAACAAAACATATTCATCATCTGCTTCTTTTGAGGTCAACCACACCTTCCTCCTCAATTTTAACAACTCATTAACTGATTTAGCTTTTTTTAAGAAGGCTTTGTCTTCAGCTCTTTTTTTAGCTTTATGCTTTTCAGACAACCTTTCACTCATTTCAAACTTTAATTCTAAATGACGTTGTTTATATTTATCTTTCATTTTATTAAAGTTTGTTGAAGCTTTTTTTAGCAATGAGTCACGCTCATCTAAAGTCTTTTTATTTAACCAGTCCAATGTTTTATTTTTATACCACATAGTATAAGCTTGTATAGTTTGTATTTTGGTATTTGGCTTTGTACGAGTTAAAAGATCCAATACCGCAAAGTCACTTTCTGATGCTTTTTTGTTGTTGGAACATTCTCTGCAGCCTTACTTATATTATCAGAAGGATGCCAATATTTACCTCCAGGAAGTTGATCAGCAGATTGTCTTTCCAGAACAACTAACAAAGAATGACAAATTACTTCTAATGTCTGCTGTGTTAAAATATTTAAATTATTGTCATTAGTCTCTTCAAATAATTTATCATACAAAATATCTTTATGAATATTAACATCACTTGGACTGAATATAGGTTTTTTCGAGATCATAATCGATGATGCATTTTTACACAAATCTGAAAGTTTCATTTTTAGGGTTAACAAAAATGGATTCATATCAAGAATACTCTTTTGTGATTCAATTATCCGCCAAAGTGGACCTGTAATTATTTTATCAATTATTCCAAGAGCCCGCACTTCTGCTAAATATAATTTGTTGCTAATATCTTCTTTAACTGCAAGTAAAAGATTATTTTGATTTGGCCAATTTTGAAGAAACTCTAAAATATCTTTTGAATGAAAATACAAAGCTGCAGCATTATAATATAATATATTAAATCTGTTACCAACAAAGGGTACAAGCATACACTTACTTTGTCCTTTACCAGCAAGAAATGCATTAAAATACCCAGCAATTCCAGCTTCATCACTTCCCCTTACATGAAAAGCTTTACATGCAGTTCTTATTAATCTAGTGGCACCTGATTCAGCAGTATTGAATGCAAAAATATTTTCATAACTAGTACTTAAAACTAACTTTTCGAATGAGTTAATTGTTTTATCAGTTTCTGTTGCAAAGTTAGATAATAAATGCAATCTACAAAAAAAATTAGACATTTCAATGAAATCTGCTTGCTCGCCTTTTTTTAAACCTTCCCAGTTCTTTATAACTTTAGGCAGTAACTTTTTCCTCATATCTTTAAGCTTTAAATTAAACAGTGGATTAACTGGCCCAAGATCAGACATGGTAGTTTTAAAAGAACATAAAAGGTTAGAAAAATCGTTTTCCTTGCTGCTACTTTCTAAAATGTCACATATATCATCTAATGTTTTGGTTAATGCATTAATAGTACAATCTGCATCACTGCCAGCCATTTCACATAATCCAAAAGATAAAGTACTTCCATTTGTGGTAGTAACTTGGAAATTTTGAAAATGTCTATGATGTTTAGTGGTACCGTCACTGTGAAGACAATTGCCTGAATTAATTTCTACAGTGTTTATCATTTCTTCTGCAACTTGAAGTTGAGCAAGTGCTAAAGCCTCAGTCATAAATCGAGATTTTGTACCAATTGAGGGAAGCTTCTCTATATCTATCTTTGCTAGTTTTTTTAAAACAATTGTGATAACTTCATTAACTTTGTTCATGCTGACACTCAAAGAAACTAACTCCATAATAACTTCTCTTATATCATTAGAATACCTTCCATTTTGAAATGTTATTATTCTGCGATCATGGAGAAGAGAACTTAAATTAAAATCTTTATTTTCTTTGCTTAATACTCTAGTGTCAGGAGAGTCTGTATCCTTTCCAGGATTATTTAAACTGTTAGAAGACAAATTTTCATGTTTACTTACTGCCATGCTAAACTTCTTGTTTACATAATACAATTTTTTGCATGTAATTCTTTTTTTCTCATGAAGGAGTGCAACTTTATTGTCACTTTTTTCAAGCTTAACTAACAAAAATTTAACTCTTTTATTAAGATTTTTAATGACTTTATTATAAAAATCTTTTAATTCTTTTATTTCCTTATTTTGCTTCTTTTTTATTTGATGAATCTTTGCTTTATTACTTGCATGTAATAGTTTATATGTCCTTCTAGGGTCGTTAGATGTAAATTTTTTTTTCATATTACTAATACGAACATTAGCAGATTTGAACTTATTTATAAAACCAGATGAAGCAAGTTTCAATTTTTTAAAACAGTTTTTCGAGGTTTGTTGGTTCAACTTTCTTTTTTTACCCTTCGTTTTATTTTTTTCACTTGATATGCATAATTCACAACTAGTTTCCGAAATAGGCGGTTTAAAGAGCATCAGCTTATATATATCTCTTCTTTTATTGTTTTTTTTTAACGATTTAAATTTATCTACAACAATTTTAATTTTGTTGTACAAGCTCAAATTATTTTCAGTTACTGAAAACAAATTGGAGAATCGGCTTCTGAAATTCGAGCAAACCATTTTCAAAGATTTATCACTCAAGCATAGATACCAATCATATAATTCTTTATTATCAGGGCCGCCGAGAGCCTTCAAGCCGCCCGGGACAAAACCTTTTTTGGCGCCCTTATAGATTTCGCTTCATATATATGCTTAGCATAGAAGCAAAAAAGTACATTATGCCTTTATAGCTACTTTATTTCATTTTTTGCTATCTAACCGCAGCATAAACAATTCCTTACTTAAATAAAATTTTTGAGCTTTTTTCGAGGCAAAATTATAAATTGCTTCATCATATGACAATGATTTTGCGAGATCATTTTCAATAGACAAGATCATAAGAATTGAAAGTCGCTCTTGTCCCATGGTGGCTCTGAAATGGTTTTTTATAATCTTAAGTCTACTAAAAGATCTTTCACCCTCTGCAACAGATATTGGCATTGTGTGAAAAATCACCTTCAAATCAGTATTTTGATTAATAGCTTTGTAAAACCAACGTAATTCTTGGAGCATTTGTTTATTTTTTTCACATTCTTTTACCCTTTTGGAAGCCAATGCCCTATTTTGGGCACCAGAAAGTTTTTTACGATTCATTATTAACAGTTACTGTAAATAGCCGTACGCATCAATAAAATAATAGCATTGTCAACTACGCAAACTCATCAAAAAATTATAAACTCAATCTCAAAAAGCTAATGTCATAAATCAATATTTCAATAGTTAAATATAAATCTTAAGCATGAATTATCATAAATAAGTTGATCGTAAAGAGTTGAAAAATATTTACTAATACTTTCTAAATTCTGAATAGAATTATTTCTAAATTGTATTCACAGTTTGTTATTTTTTCGAGGAATTAAAAATAATGATACAACGCGAGTAATATATACATTTCAATTATGGCATTTTAAGATTAAAAAAACTATTTTTATTTTACTTTGGCATCTGGCGCCACATCGACATCTGCCGCCCGGGACAAACTGTCCCTTTGGCCCCCCCCTCCTCTCGGCGGCCCTGTTTATTATTCATTATGATAAGGCTAATTTTATACAAATACTGTATTATACAATTAAATTGTTATATTGTTTTTGCAAATTAGTTACCGTAATAATTTTTGAAACAATATTAAGACGGACTGAAAGGAAGAAGAGGACGGGATTTAGTAGGTTTTAACTTAGATTTAAAAATTAAGCTGAATACCCGAATATTAGCAAAAACTTAGTTTTTTTAAAGTTATTTTAGACTAACTTATTCATCACAAAACCAAAAAAAAAAAAAAACAAAGAAAAATAGTTATATATTATTTTAAAGGATGCTAGAATGCAAATAAAATAACTTTAAGCTAAAATAATTACAAATACTTAATTGAAACCGCTCCTACAGCCAGATAAACTGATATTGAAAATTCTAGCAGATATTTTATGAAAGATTAATCATTTTGCTTTTCGTAAAACGTTTTACTATGGCATAATAGATTAAAAAAATCGTTCTAAATTTAATCTGAAAAAGTCTTCTTTATATGTAAAAAACTTCGCAAATTTTGTCTACGGAATTTGTCACGTGACTGAAGTGCCTACTTTTTTATTTTGTTTTATTTTTTTTTTTTTAAATCCACCGAAAATAATGTATAAAAGTAATGCAATTTAAAATTGTTGTTAAAAATTTTTGATACAAAAAAAGAAGTGGAATCATCTCTGCAAGCCTTATTTTTATTATTATACTTTATTATTATAAGTTCATGTTACTTTTAAAAAACGCTGGTTGTGCATAGGTAAAGTTTGCATTACAGTTGAAGATTTTCTTTTAGCAAATACAATGCCGCTCAATAAGACTGCACTTTTTTTTATGAAAAATGAATGCTGAATATGTCCAATAAAATATATCCAGATTACTGTTTTCGGCCAGTTATCTATCACTATGATTAAAACCATGACAACTGAAGATATAGCAGGTTTGTTCCTTAACCATGACAACTGAAGATATAGCAGGTTTGTTCCTTATTCTGTTTGTTTAAAAAAACTCATAGTTTTATCACAAATATAAAAAAACTGGGAAGTTTATCTTTACATTTTTACCTCTTATTTTCTGAACATAAGCGTAAGTTGATTCAGATAATTCTAAATCGTAAGAAATGAGGGAGAGGGGGAAGGAGTTATTGTTTTTTGCATAAAACAAGCGAATTATGGAATACTTCATCCAATACCGATATCATTTTTCAATAATGGTATTTTGATACTAAAAAGTTTCAATAACGATAATGCCAGTATTAAAAAATAATATATATATATATATATATATATATATATATATATATATATATATATATATATATATATATATATATATATATACACACACAAACACACACATATATATATAATCTCGTCTTAAAATCTCAGATAAATAGTAATTTATAATGATTCAGTAAACCTTTTTATTTTATATCAAAATTACGGACTTTTTTCATTTTTTGCTTTATGTCTCCTTGGTAAAACATGTCCATAAGAAACAAAGGGCACGCAGAATTTTCTCAAGAGATGATCGTAATTTGGTGGCAAAAATCAAAATCTAATAAGACACTTTTTGGCTTTGCAGCTTTCAAGTATTCATTGAAGTTTTGCAAATATGTTCGATGATATGATCCTTCTTCATTGCGGATTGTTTTTGATAAATCGTAGTTTACACTTCTTATCATTAAAAATTGTCTTGTCAAGCTTTTCATTCAATAACAGGTTTGCAGTGCCGACAACAGAATCTTTATTAAATCAAACCTATTGGAAGGGAGAGACTCGTCTGCCTCTCCCTTCCTCTCCTAGAAAAGTTGTCCATCGCTCCTTTATTCGTCACATTAGCACAGCTTTCATTTTAAAAGCTAAATCTGTGTGTCCGAGGTTTATTATCATGAGCAATAGTATTGTATCGGCTGACAATAGTGTTGCAACATTTATCCATAATGCTTTCACAACCAATTTGATTGGTGCATGACATACCACAGCAATTTGATTGGTGCGAGACATGCCACAACAAATGAAATTTTATCGAATTCCTTATCAGATATCTAATTTTAGATTCAAGATCAATTAGCGACTTGCGAATCCAGTTTTTTAGTTTCATAAAACATTTAAGAATTGTGTGTAAGCTACTCCAGCGAGTTTTGGGGCTACAAATCATCAGTCAGTTTAATAGCGCTGTTTTTCTTAATCATCACAACTGGAGACTCCCCCCCTCCCCCCAGAAAAGTCTTCTTCATTATTATTAGTTATATCTGCGTCATGGTCAGAAGTTTTGTCTTCGTCATCGTCACTTTCATGGACATTTTCGTCATTACACATTCCTTTCAAACTTTACTTTTGCAGAAATTGACGGTTTTTTGTACCAAATGTCTTGCACATCCAATTGAATGGGATGAATAATCCAAAACTGCTGATCACAATTGCTTAAACGTTTTACTTTCTGAATTACGGAAGCTCATCAATTGTAATGCACACAAAATCTTCATCGTAATTCAGCAAAAACTGCATCAACAATTAAACTAGCTCAATTTGTTTTTCAGCAGGCAATGAACCAACACCTTTAGTTTATACTAGGCTCTAAAATTCGTCTTCGATGTGAACGTTTATATATAAATATCTAGGATTTTTAATTGAAGTTCACTTATCAAATATCAAACTGAATCGCATCCCTTGCGATCGGAGACGAGTAAATTTGGATGAGTGCCTCTTTGATTATGTTTTTGTATTTGTCTACTATATTTCGAATTATTGTCGCTGATTTCGGAACAATTAAATACATTAGTTTTTAGCGATGTTCTTAGTTCAGTTGATGTGGCAATAACGCTAAAGGGAATTCCGTCAAGGGCGGTCAATCTAAAACAAAAACTGTAGGCAACGACTTGTCATGATGATTTTGATGATTTTAACGTATCTCAAATTTGGAATGTGACCATTCTGATTTATATTTCTCTTAGCCTTGCCATTGTTTTGAAAAATTGTGGTTTTGTTAATCACTAGAAGTCTTGAAAGTTGACAAAAACACTGCCTCTTGTATGAAATCAGATGTTTGAGGTTCCTGTCAAAAGGTTGTGCATCAATTTATTGGTAGATTAAAAAGTACTGATACTGTTTTAGCCACGAAAGAACATAAACTACAGCAGTTAATTATATTTTCAACAATAATAATGATAGTATTAATAATATTTATTACTACTATTATTAATGAAATTCAATAATAGTAATAGTAGTAATAATATTTATAGATTTTTTTTCTACTTATTGTTTATTGTTATTTTGTAATATGTGCAACATTGGTTTAAATGTGATTTTTGTAAACCAATTAAAGCAAGATCCATTTTTAATTAGCTGTATAAACCGATTAAAGCAAGATTCATTTTTAATTAGCTGTATGGGGAGAAAGTTATATTCACATCTGCATGCAGTTGTTTCCTTTCTAATGTATTAATTCATTTACTTATTTGTTTGTAGGTTTGTTTGATAGTTTATTAATAGCTTATAGTTTAAAAATATATAATACTGTTCTGGACTTATCTCCTAGTTTACTATAGTTTATTTATCACTTTTCATAAGGCAAATTGTATAAAACTATATTTTAGCGACAATAACTTAATAATATGTAATGCTCAAAAGCTTTCAGTCAATAACTTCTAATCTTGCATCGTTGTATCAATAGTAAAGTTCTTTTTTTCCCATATTAGCATAGACATGCATACTGCAAATGTCTTTTGTACTTACTAGATCTAAGAAATTTTCTCAACTGTATAAATTGCAAAAATATTGCCTTTATCCTAATTAGCTTTGATAAGTTTATAATTTTTGAAAAAGATCACTGCATAAATATCTTTCGGTTGATTTGAATAATATCCAATTAGACTTATAGAGGAAAAACTTGACAAAGATAAATCAAGAGGAAATGGTTATCAATGGAGTTGGTAACTGTGATCATATTTTTGAGATTGTGTTTTATTTTCCTCAAGCATTTTTAACATTTTAACCAAAACAGTGATTCAAAGCAATTGCAACAAACTTGTGTTGAATGTTTGTTACTCTGAGCTCAAGATGAAAAACTTGAATATTTCTTGTCAAGGAACCAAATTAATGAATTTTAAATTTTAAATGAGAGTGAATCATAATAAGTGATGAGAATGATACAATTGATAAACTGAAGGGAGATTTAGCTTTTTGGTTTTCTCAACAAAATATTAAACAAAGTTGTTATATTTCTTGACAGATCCAAAGAAAAGTTCGATTTCAGTAAAGGTTTTATTTTTGATTCAAGAATACCAATACAATACAAATAGTATCACAAACTTAATATTTATAGTAAAATAGAAAGTTCCTAGAAAGATACAGAACATTCTGGAACGTTATTATATCTAGAGGGTTCTATGGAAGATTCTCGAATGTTCTGTTGTATCTAGAAAGTTCTAGAATGGACCATAACATCTCCTCGCCACCTTGGTTTTACGGAGAGCAAGCGTTTTGATTATTCTTTGATTTGCATCTACTAGATCGTCTTGTTTTGACTTGTTTTTTTATCTTGACCAGTAGGCTCACACGACAACAAAGCGGGCTGCACTATTATCGACTCCTCCACCTCCCCGGAGTTGTAGCGATGCCTGAGTTGTTCAATATGACGATGGCAGACTAGACCATCAGGCTCTGTCTTCACTATGACAGATCGAGGATCGCATACTTCAGTGACAATAGCCATAATCCATTTTGAGTTGTAATCATTATTTGAGTTAAAGTTAAATCATTAGTTGAGTTAAAGTCTCCCACTGAAAATTTTACAACTTTGGAAGAGTCCATAGATTGCTTTGATTGTTGTAAAAGAACAGGGGATGGCAAAAGCAGATCAATTTGCGCCCGAATTTGTCTGCCATTGAGTAATTCGCTAGGGGACAATCCATTTGCTAAAGGAGTTCGGCGGTAGACCATGAGAAATTCTTGAAGAGCATTCTTAGGAGGTAGGTTTGATTTCTTCATGGCTTTTTTGAAAGTTTGAACTAGTCTTTGGCAGCACCATTCGTGGCGGGGTGATATGGAGCACCTTTGAGCAGGACAATACCTCAACTATTATACCATTCTAGAAATTCCTGAGAAGTGAATGAGGAATAATTATCGGTAACCAGAGCATGTGGATAACCGAAGTGTGCAAAATCTTCTTCCAATAAATCAATGGTAGATTTGGCACTGATAGAAGACGTAGGATGAATACATGGATATTTAGATAGAGCATCAATCATGATAAGCCAATTAGTACCCATGAAATTGATTGCATGATCAAGATGTAGACGACTCCAAGGGCGTTCTGGTAGCATCCAGGGATGGACTGCCGGTTTCGATGGAAGGTTCTGATTTTCCGCACAGGTAGTACACTGGTGTGCTAGATTAGTGATAGCTGAATCAATGCCTGGCCAATATACGGCAGATCGTGCGAGTTGTTTTATTCGTTGAATGCCGAAATGACCTAGGTGCAGTATCTTCAAGACTTGATCTTGAAGAGTTTTGGGGACGACAACAACTGGACCATAGAACAAGCATTTGCCTGAAACTGAGAGAGCTTCGGAAAGGTTTTGGAATTCCCGTATCTCGTTATTATTGTCGGATTCGACCCAACCATCTCGAACATTGCGAATAACTGCAGCGATGACAAGATCTTTGCTCGACTCACGGACCAGAATATTCGGATCATGCATATTGATTTGACGACTAACGGTTTTCACCGCACAAATCATTAAATTTTCTTTACTACCTTCCTCCCCATCGAAAATGCGATCATGGTCCACCGGTAATCGATTGAGCGCGTCAGCATTGCCGTGTTCAGCTGTCTTACGAAACTCGATTTCGTAATTGTATTGGCTGACAATTAAAGCCCATCGAGCCAGTCTATTTGCTGCTATAGCTGGAATAGCTTTTGTTGGACCAAACAGAGCCAGTAGTGGTTTATGATCAGTGACGATGGTAAAACGACGACCAAAAAGAAATTGATGAAACTTTTTTAAGCCAAAAATTATTGCCAATGCTTCTTTGTGAATTTGACTGTATCGACGTTGACAATCAGTCAAAATCTTCGATACATTTGCAATTGGACGTTCAGAGCCATCTGCCAATCGATGAAACAATATGGCACTAATACCAACTTCTGAAGCGTCTGTTTCCATTCCTAACGGTTTCGAAGGATCGAAGTGAGTAAGAACTGAATCAGATGATAACAACTGTTTCACAGCTTCAAAAGCTGACTGTTGTTCCGATGTCCACTGCCATGGCACATCTTTCTTAATTAGACGACAGAGCGGGTCTAATGTCATAGACAAATTCGGAGGAAGAAATTTGCCGTAAAACTGTATTGACCAAGAAAAGATCGCAGCGTATTAACGTCCTTAGGAACTGGCATAGCCAAAACAGCATCAACTTTGTTACCTTTAGCAATACCTTCTTTAAGTTAAAGAACAGCTCTAGTGAACCGTCATTGTAATTATTGTTTGTAACTGTCATTGTTTGTATCCATTATTTAAGTCACTTATTTTCTAAAAATATTGGACAAATTCGGCAAAACTCAGATATTCTATGGTGAAGTTTATCAAATATTAAATTTGAATTTGAATAGTTCTAAAACTATTTACCGTATATACTCGCGTATAAGTCGAGAAATTTTGGACGAAATATTTACTCTAAAACAGCAATTCAATAAACATTTTTTAATCAAAGAATAAGAAATACGAAAAAAAATTTCTAGGAATAAATTTGTTTTTTTTCTGACCCGCATATAAGTCGAATTGCTGTTTTAGAGTAAATATTTCGCCCAAAATTTCTCGACTTAACCGCGAGTATATACGGTATATTTTTTGTCGATAGTTTCTCACTTTAAGGCCTTCGGTACACTAGCAAAATTTGGCAGCTAATTGTTTGGGAAAAAAAAATCAAATCTGTAAATTTAATTTTTCTTGTAAAAGTAGTTTAGAATTAAAGGTAGGAAAACTGAATCTTTTAACAAGAGAACATAAAAAAATTAATGAAATTAAAAAAACTCGAAAAACTCAATAAATTTGATTAAAACAGATATCAAATAATGTCATACACTTGAGAGTCAAATTAATGGAGTTTTTAGAAACCAATAAAATTTTTTCTTCAAGTTTTGAGTATTCAAATAGTTCAAAAATTTGATAACCAAATTGTTCAAGTTTACTCGAGTTTTTCAAATTTATCAAGTTTCAAGCTCGAACTCACATGTCCCTAATTCACATAAGTTTAAAAACTTATGTGAATTAGGGACATGTGAGTTCGAGCTTGAAACTTGATAAATTTGAAGTGGACAAAAATGATTATGCAATTGTACCAGCTTCGAGGCTGATAGAATATGTTTTCGTCACATGATGTAAAAGTATTGTTTTTAGATTTCTCTAAAGAGGATTCAAAGATAAATATGTAAATTCTTGAATGTCACTATATTTAGATTGTTTATAGGTTATCGTTTACTTATTTCTTTATGCTTGTAAATTCTTCTATAAATTTAAATCTATTAATTTTTATAAAATATGTTATTACTTTGTATTATTGTTTAAAAAAATTTTTCTGATTCTCATGGAAAGGTCTGATCTTTCTATAGCTGCTGTCTCATCAGATCTGTAGATGCTTAAAATTAATGTTATGATCAAAATGGTAAGATTTTTTAATACATTAAATTTATAAGTAAATATGGTGTACAATATAGTTTTGATGTAAAATGCATTGATTTGCTTAATGGAAAACGTAATGGTCATTGATCGTGGTTGTGGTTGTAAATTGATCACATATTATTGTACAGACTGGTATATTATTGCAAATTGGTTTTTATCCAATAAATATAAGAATTTATTCCATATATTAAGTTGTTCATTTCTAAAGTGACAATCTTTATATTGGTTACATATTCATTTCTATTTTTAGTCTTGTTTGATGCTTAGTAAGAAAACAAGCACTAAAAAACAAGCACTAAAACAAGCACTGAAACAAGCACTGAAACAAGCACTGAAACAAGCACTGAAACAAGCACTGAAACAAGTAGCGAAACAAGTAGTGAAACAAGTAGCGAAACAAGTAGTGAAACAAATAGCGAAACAAGTAGCGAAACAAGTAGCGAAACAAGTAGTGAAACAGGCAATGAAACAAAAAAATAGAGTTAAATTATTATTAGTAGTGTTAACTTACTTGTTACACTTATCAACTCAATCAATATTTAGCGTTATTCCCTTTTTCACTGGAGTTTCATATATTATCTTTTGATATAATTTGGTATGTTATTGTGTATACTTTGAAGTATTGAAGTATTTATGATAAACCATAAACAGATTTCTGTATACCATGTTTCCAACATTTACCTTTTTTTTCTGTTGAATCCTAAGAATCCAGAAGTATCCTGATGATAAGTAGGAAGTATCCTGATGATGAATAAGAAGTATTCTAATAGTAAGTAAAAATCTACATACAAAATATTTACATAATTCACGCTGATTGTCAATGTGATATGCCTCATGTTATATATAATAAAGCATTTATCAATAAAAATGGCCGACTTATGTTATGAAATAGTACATTTGTGCATGATCAGTTTTACTTGCATAGATTTATTTAAAGTATTCGTTAAATCAGAATAAATATTTAACTATTTAGTGTTTACACTTTAATTCCATACATTACTCATCTGACATGTTCTTTAATACATAGTGGGTGACAATTTTGTAAAAGCGTTGAAATAAAAGTTTGATAAAGATTTTTAGTACTTATCATGCTTATGCTATTAACTTGATTTACTTTATCAGTTGTGTCAGCAATTTATAAACGTATTAATTATTTTTAATATACTCAATTAACTATTTTTGATTGTTAACTTAAAACATTCTTATTATCAAAAAAGTGAATGTTAATAAATAAATACTTATAAATATAGTTTTGACAAATTAATAATAAGTAGGTATCTCATGGGGCATTAGTGGATCCACGTTGGAACATGCACTGGTTCCCAGCCTTGACCTTCTATTGTACCGGCACTGGCGTGCCACTATTGAATCGCATATCAAATAAGTCAGCAAGTCTGCTGACTGAGTAGATATAGAAATTGGAAATAACAAAAAATGAGAATATTTTATCTATAGCAGCAGGAATTGCGCCAGTTTGCCTGAGTAGCCACAAAGGCAGTGAATGTTTATAAGAGACTAAAAAGTTGAGCGAGGCTGCAAAATAGTTTAAAAAAAATTTTTCTTTAATTATTGAATTTACCACAAAAAAGACAGGAAGCTGCTTTTGTACTATTTTAACAACGGAAAATCTTTAACTCGTAAAAGAAATAACTGGGCCTAATAACCTATTTAATTACATTTTAGGCTTAATTACAGGCTTAACAATAATACCTTCAATAGCTTTAATACTTTATGGAAATCGATTTACTAGCGCACAATATTTGTTTCAAAGATCAACAGAGAATGTAATTCTGATTTCCAATCAATTTATCAACAATTAATAATTAACTTATACAAAACTAATAGTTAAAGAATCAAGAACTCTTGGTTAGATATTTTTAAGTATCAACCTTTTAATTTGATTTGTTTAAGAATCGAAATATTTGAAATTTAGCTAAGAATCTCTTAAAAAAGTTCAATCATTCAATCATTTTTTATTTGTTCGATCGTTTTTTTATTAAATCTTAATGCATATAAAACATAAGAAGGATATGGCTATCTACTAAAAAGCATCGCATCATAAATATTATAAATCAAAAATATCTTTAAATAATAAAAGGTTTGTAACAAATAAAATGTTTGTAAAAAACATGATGACGAGTATTCAACATTCTACGTCTCATTAACATTCAAGGTCTCAATGATTTTTGATGACATTTCTGTGTTTGATTCTGATGCGGAAAAAACTCTTTTCTTCAGTTAAATCAAAGTATTAGTAAACATTCTAAATTATTAAAAAACAAACTTCAAATCTTTAAGTTAAATAATACATCAATGAGTATATTTAAAAGTTTTTAAGTCGAGAAAATACAACTTACTTAACAAATTTTGTGTAATTAAAGAGGGATAGCAGAATTATTAAAAATAGATCTCCGAATTGAATTCCATTTATTGAAAACCCACGATTGTAGATTTTGAAAAATCTAAATATATTATTGCGGTGTGTTAACTACCTTCTGATTATCAATTGACTAAATCGTTTAAAAAGTTCAAAAGGTTACAACATAAGCAAAATGAAATTTGAACTTTATGAATTTCCATAAAGTTCAACTTGAGTATGAGCTATTCTTAAGTGACCGTGTATTAGAATGAACCACTGAAATATAAAGATGCAATATCAATTGAAAAAAAACAGTCCATAAAAAAGCACTTTACGCAATATGAGGAAATATCTTGTAATCTTTTTATATCAAGATGCAGCAAAAAAAATTTTATTTCCCTTGTTTTTCTCTAGCATAAATTTTATGTATCTTTTTTTTTTTTTCAATAAAGAATAACGAATAGTGATGTAGCGAATTGTTTTTAATTTAAAGTCTTATTACATAGAGTTATTACATAGAGTTTCTACTGAACTAACAATAAGGTCTTACAAAACATTACGAGATAGCTTTCCGTAAGAATCTAAATCTTCTTGTTTGATTGCCATTTCAAAATTAAATGCTATGATACAACTAACGAAATCTAAAGCGATCTCATTTTTTTCCTAAAGTAATTTAGTAACAACGCGCAAAATCATTAATAGTTAAAATATACAGGGTGTATACTTAATTTCTGACCCCCCACATGTTACAAACACAAGATTTTGAGTTGCTCTCTTAAATGCTACTTAAAATATTACCGTGATATTATTCTACCTGTGTACAAACGTGCAGCTGATGATAAGACCATCTTCCCTGTGAGAAATAAAGTTATTCTGATGCAAGATGGAGCAACTTGCCACACGGCAAGAGCAACAATGAATGTGATCAACAGAGACTTTCCAGCAGTGTGGACCGACTGGCCTGGCAACTCGCCCGACTTAAATGTCATCGAACATATTTGGTCAAGACTCCAGGACAGTGTTTTACACAATCCTCGACCTCGTAATCGTGAACAGTTAATCAGACGTGTTGAACAGGAGTGGGCTGCCATTACGCAAGAAGAGTGTTTTCGTCTAGTAGAAAGCCTGCCAAGGAGAATTACCCAATGCATAGAAAGAAATGGACAAAATACTGATTACTGACTATTAACATATATTCTTTGTCTAATTAAATTGATATGACAGTAATAAAATGGTATGTGTTGAAATACCGTATTCTTAAACCGAGATATAGGGGGTCAGAAATTAAGTATACACCCTGTATTTTTGAAATTTTTTTGTTCGTTTTTATCTACAAATAATTTTCTTTTTACATTTTAAATTGAAAGTTTCGCATAAAGATCAAGAAATGAAAAAATATTTTATATTTATTCGTATTTTCTACTTTCGTCTGATTTATAGTAAATTTATAGCAAGTTTATAGCAAGTTTATAGCAAGTTTAAGAAATATCAAATTGAGTAGATGTAAAAAGAAAACGAGAAAATAGGAAAACATGATCGAAATTTAAGATTTATATAAATTTTACAATCGGCAACAAGCATCACTTGCTGATCCCACTATTTGAATAAACAGAACCATGTGTCCGAGTCTGTTGAGGTCATCCACAGAACGTTTCAAGTCGCATTTTATGAAAAACTCGAACTTTGAATATGGGAACTCTTTTCAGATCGAGACTAAAACATTATGAATTAAGTTACAACAAGAATAAAAAAAAAAAAGAGGAAATAGCCTTTAGTTGTTGATTGTAAAAGTTTAAAAACACACAACTACAACAAATACACAACAGCAACAAACACTCAACTACATTTAACATACAAATACAACAAAGCACACAACTACAACAAACATATAACTACAACAAACACACAACTACAAAAAAAAACACATACAACAAAACACACAGCTACAACATACACACAATTAAAGTTACAAAAGAACATAGTTTAATATTCAACGTGAAATAACACAAAGGAAGAAAACGTGGTAAAAATTGCAAGTTTTTAAAGCGAAATTCAGGTCAATGAAAAATTTAATTTGGTTTTAAATCTACCTAAAAACTCGATTTAAAAATAAAAATATTGATAAAACTTCAAAAATACAGTATTAAAAATAAAAAATAACAAAAAAACCACATCAAATAGTAAGAGACCAAACATCTTGGGCTAATAATATTAAATGTTAAGATTTTTTCTTTTCAACATTAAATATTTAGTGTTATTTAGATTTCCTCGAAGTAACAAACAGCGTCTAATTTTAAACGCAGAAACTGACTATGAAAATACTCAAACAATATCTTTCCTATACCTTTTTTTTCCAATGTCAAAACGAAGGCTTTCCAATGTGTCTTTCATAACTATTAGTTATTACATGGCAAAACAGTAGATAGTATTTCCGTTTTTATAAGACCTTTTTACAGCTATTTTACTAGTCTCTCTTTGAAATCATTATAAATGGTCAAGAGATTTAAAGCTACGCACTTTAATAGCCGGTCAAAAGCTCGACTTGTTCCTAACAAATAAAAGCTTGCAAATTAAGTGTTTTCTGAAAGTGAAGCATGAACGAAAAAACGATGAACGGATGAGATGTGATGAATAAAATTGAAAGTTAGAATCGTTTAAAACTCCATTGTTGGAATTTAAACAAAACCACCGTCAACTCTTGTTCATTCACTCAAAAAAATCAAAAATGAGGAAGTTAGGATGAGATGATGTGATCATTTAAAAAACAAAATTAATTTGTAAAACATCATCCCAAGTAATGATTATCAAAATCCAACAGCAAAGTTTCACGAAGCTTTTTTTCTTGACAATAAATTAAATCGACTTTCAAAATAGTGTGAGATTTAAACTCTATTTCAGTTCATTTTTTAGATGAAAAAATTTTCAAACCTTTAAAAACACACACTAGATCACTTATTTTAGAAATATCACTTACCACATTTTGTTGTGCAAATGAAAACTCACTGGTGCGAAAGGAACTCAAAAGTGGACTTTGTTGTTTAACTTGAGGAAACTTTGAGGAGTAAAATAAAACCGCTAGACGACGTTTGAAACCAGTAAAAACCTTAAAGAAAAATTTTTGGTGATTTTTAAAACATAAAAATTTGAATTGATAAAAAGCAAATTTTTTAAAAGATTGAGATGAAATTTTTCAAAAGGATCAACTGATTAACAATCCTAAAAGACTTCTAACGAATCTTTTTTTGAACCGTATGTAAATGAGTTAACTTCGTTCTAAGTGCTCAACTAAAGAAAAATAAAATTTTGTCAACAAAAAAAGTTTCGGGAACGAGGGAAATTTGAAATTGAGATTAATGGAAAGTTTTTAATGCTATTTTTTAATTGAAGAATTCGTTTGTTAAATGTTTGTTGATATTCGTTTGAATGTAAACCTGAAAATTACCTCTTCATTGAGTAAGCAATGAAACAATGTCAACAAGAAACCCTAGATTAAAAAAAAAAAGCTCTTAAAAAACAATTATTTATAAACTTTACTTTAAAATTTTTAACTAACAATACATAAAATACTGGCGAGTTTATTGGAAAAAATATGTGCTAAATTAAGTAAGTACCTGAGAAGAGTTTAATACAGCAAAAACATATTGAAAAAAAATTGTTTCTGAACCAAAAGTAAGAAACCCAAAAATCCAAGTTACTCCAAGAATCGGCAACAGAATGACAGAAGATCGAAATCCAGCTCTGTAAAAAGTAAAATAGTAGACAAAACAATATTAAAGATAAATAAAAATTAAAAAACAAGGAATTGGCATTCGGTTTTTCCGTTAATGAAAATTAACATTTAATAATCTCTCTATATCAGTCCTAAAATATAGAGAATAATAAATAATTTATATATCCAAATATACAAAGTTAGGCAATCTTAAAAACTTCTATTTTAACAAACTGAAATATGGAAATTGGTATTTCATTTCTTGTTACTCATAATTAAAGGAAAAAGCCGAGGGTTATAAGAGACAACCTTAAATTGTCATTCAACTTATTACTCTTGGTAAGCTTGATTATTTGTACCAATACCAATAGCAAAATGATGCCATTTATCTATAATAAATTTAAAAAATGACTATTTTAGAACCAGATTTCTTCATTATATTTAATATAGTTAGCTATAGATTAATTATTATTAATTATAGCAAGTTATAGAGTAATTATTGTTAAATATAGTAAGTTAACTATAGAGTTTTATGCTTATTATTATTTCAATTAAAAGTAACCGTTATAATTCCTAGTATTGGACCAAGAAAAGCCCAAATAGCATGGTGCGAGTTTGAGAGCCAACAGCTAAAAGAGAAATAATCTTGAGTACTAAACTTTTGAAGAACCCGATTTAAAAAAAGCAGAATGTTAAAATGATACTTACTGGCTTGATGTAGAATAGGCCTTTGAGTTGGTGAGACTTGTAATACCAACAATAATTAAAGGCATTCCCCATGCAATTAAGAAGTACCATTTCATATACTTTTTTGGTTCAGCAAAAACTTTTAAAACCAAAACATAAAGGTAAACTCCCTCAATCAACATCCATCCAAAGCTTGCCAACCAAAAATAATGAAGAATGTATGCAATCAATTTACATACAGCCTGTATGATAAATCAATAAAGATAAGTTCGTTTTATTTTGTATACATGCTTTCTAGAATTTCTAAAAACTTAAATAAGAAACCTTATTTTCCACTGCTTCAGCTCCAAACACAAAAACAGTTTGAGCAAATAACAATGTAACCATCAAATTTAGGTGAATAATGTGTCTTGTTTGCTTTTTATACCCTATTCTAAATATAAAAGAGTTCAAACTATATATGCATTTATATACTACCATTCAACTACCAACCACCAACTAAAGGAAGTAAAAGCCAAAACAGCTACAATTGCAAATCGTCTTGATTTATGCTACATAAGCAAATAACTGGAATCTCTTCTCAGACTTAGTAAGAATAGAGAACATAAAATAGTATTTCAATTGTATGACCAGATACTCAGAGGAAATTATGCATGCAGCAATCCAAAAAAAGTGATATAGATAAAATCAAAACTTATGTTAACATTAAAACGAATTTTAAATTTTGATTTTGTGATTCTCCTGATTTTTTAAGCATTTTAAAACCTTTTCTCAAAGATTTTTTTCTTTCAAAAATGGTTAAAATAGTCAGCAGAATATAAAGTTAAATACAAACTCCCATTCAGAAGAGAGAAAAACTTGAACACATTTTATTGTGTTCAAGTTTTTCTCACCTCTGATTGGGAGTTTACAATCAATAATTTAATGTTTTATTATTGGAATATTTGATCATTTATTGAACTAAAGTTATGACTAATTTAAAGTTATTGCTTTTTTTTTAAGGTAAGTATCATCACTATTTTTTAACATATTATTGCCATAAGTTACAAATTTTCTTGTTGGGCTGTTAAACATTCTCATTAAAATTTGAGTTTTTCTTTGATCTTAAACTGTTGTAGATTTTGAATGGGATTGATTGCATATCAATCGATCTTATTCAAAATTTTCAAACCATCTAGTTTTAGTCTTAGATCTTTTCACCCTCTTCATGACCTTCTTTTATTGGATTCATGCTTTTCTATTCATGCTTTTCTATTAATGCTTTTCTATTCATGCTTTTATTGCATTGATTGCTTTTATTGCATTCATTACTTTTATTGCATTGATTGCTTTTGCATGGTCTGTCAAGTTCCTTTTAATGATTTATCTGCAGATTTTTCAGTTCTTTGGATGATAACAAGACTGTAAAAAATGATTTTTTTTTAAATATATATTTTAGAGAGTCTTTAGTCAAAAGTCTGTATCTAAAATAAATGGATTTTTTGTGTGAGAACAATTTTTTTCTTCTTTTTACCGATACAAATGGTTTTTAAATTATCCTTCAGTATCTGTTAAGACCTAACATTTTAATTAACTGATACTAAAATCAATTAATAACCATTAGGTTTTTATTGTAAATGATTTAATATTTTGTACTTGATCATTATGCAATATTTCTGCTTTCAAACATTCACTAAGATACCTTATGTATATAATACATATACATGGTCAACTTTACAAACTTGACTTTGAAAATTAGATTTTCAATAGGCTGATTTTACCATCAATATCTTACAAGCATTTGATATTTTCATCTGAATATTTTGGTATTTATTTCTTGTAATAGAATAAATTATTTTAAAAAAATTTCAAGAACAGAAAAATATGGTTAAATGGGTTATGAAAAAATTAAAAAAAAAAAATTTTTTCTGTCAAATAAAACAAAGATTTTAATTTTTGCAATCCTAAAACTAAAAACATAGTTTCATAATTTTAGGAAATTTTATGAACACTTAAAAATCTTATAACCATTTATTTAAAATTATACTTATATAAAATCTTACAAAGAACTTTATAATGTAAATAACAAAGAACATATAAAAAAAAAAAATCGTACAATATTAGTAGAATGATGATGATTCCAATGATCAAGAAAAACATAGATAGTCCTGAAAAAACCAGAGTTATGATGCTCAGGACCATTTGGTGAGTTTCAGAAATCTGAAAAAAAATCATATTTCTAAAATTTTCTGATAACTTTATATATGATGTTTCTACAACGGGCTGTTCCTTTAACTAATCATAGTGTATTAATCCTGAAATGCAAATTTTTATATCTCCAAACATGTGTGTGTATATGTGTAAATCCCGGAAATTTACTTTAACATTTCAGAGAAATAAGAAAGCAGAATACTGCTAAAATAGGACTAAGAGTTTTCAAAGCATAAACACAATTTATTTTTACAGCACATGTGAGATGGGAAAGAATGATGAAAATGTATCCTTTTTAGCTTTAAAACAGCAAAGCAATGAAGACATTGTATCATATGCACAAAGATTATGTGAAGCATCACATTTTTGTAACTTCAAAAAATTAGGAAAAGATGGCCAGAGTGCAGAAGATAATCTTATTCAAATGAGATTAATTGATGGGTTGCATTCTTCTGATCAGAGAATTAAAGCTCTTGAAATGTTACAAAATGGTGAATATCCTAAACTAGGATCATGTGATGATTTCATCAGGCAGCTAGAACAAATATCTTCTTTTAGTGCACAAAACAACATGGATATTGTAGAACCCCTTTTAGTCAACCATATGGATAAAAATAAAGATAAACCAAATCAATGCAAATACTGTGGTCTTTAACACTTGCCACACAAATGCCCGGTATTTGAAAAGAACTGTAAAAAATGTGGGAAACTAAACCATTTAAAAAATTTATGCAAATCAAGTATTAAATAAGAAAGAAAAGTAGATAAAATAAAGAATGATGATGCAAACATTTATTCTATTTTCACCAATCACTCAAACTCAGAAACTAATGTCAAAATAAATGACTGTAGTATAAAAATACAAATGGATACCGGAAGTTAAGTCACTATTATACCAAGAAATTTCTGGGAGCTAATGTCTAAACCTAAGTTAAAAAAATGCTGTCTTCTCTTAAAACAATTTGATGGCACAATTATTAAAGTTTAAGGAGACTTTGAGACAACATTGGAAATAAATTGTTGCAGACTAAACAAATTTTTGTTGCAGACTGTATAAAAAATCATGGTTTAATTGGCATGAACATAATAAAAGTAAATGCAACAAATTTGGTTAACAGTGTGGAACCTATTGTTCAAGAACGATTAGTGAATTACAAAGCAAATATACTAATAAAATGTGGCATGCAACCATTTTGTCTTGAATATCGATCTTTTCCTATTCATGTATGACCATTAGTGATAAAAAAGCTCAATGAAATGATTCAACAAGGATTGCTCTAAAGAGTTCCACCTTGTGAAAGCAAATGGGCTTTACCACTTGTTGTTGTAATAGGGGTTAACCAAAAGATTTTCTCAGTTTCATATCCTATTCCAAATATTGAAAATGTATAAGATGGCAGGAGTGAGTATTATGCTAAAATTGATTTCAAGGAGGTATGTTGCCAAATTGAGATGGACAAAGACACAGGAAATAACAACATTCAATACCCCTATTGGGTTGTTAAGATGAATATGCTTGCCTTTTAGAACAAAAACTGCAAGTGCAATATTTCAGAGCAATAGAATCAGTTGTTGGCAATATTATTCCTAATATGATTATATTTCAAGATGATATCTGTGTCAGTGGTAAAAATACTGAAGAACTGAAATTTAATTTGGAGAAAGTTTTGAGCAAATTAAAAGAATTAGGAATGATAATAAATAAAAGTAAATCATTGATGGAAACAAAAACTCTTTCATTTTCAGGATACAAACTGTCAGAAAAATTAGTGACTCCAGATTGCAATTTGGTCAGCAAAATACTTAAATCTAATCCTCCTAATGATAAAAAGGAACTTGAGTCTTTCATATGATTAGTAAACTTTTATATTCAACACATTTAAAAATATGCTGAAAAAATTTACTGTTAAATAATTTGAGGAAGAAAGGATTTATGTTTGAAAGGCGGAAAGAACATTCAAATTACTAAAGAAGAACCTTGGTGAAGAACCTTGGTGAAGATCCTGTGGTAAAAGTATATGACATCAATAAAGGTCTAGAATTAACAACTGATGCCAGTGGAAAAAGCAATATCTGGTATATCACAAGATGGTCACCCTGTACTATTTCTCTCACAATCTTTGACAGATGCTGAAACAAGATACCCTAATATAGAGAGAAAAGCACTAGCTATTAATCTGGTCAGAGCCAGGCAATTTTTGTTAGGTAGAAAATTCAAGCTTATATCTGATCATAAACCATTAAAATTCATATTTGATTGTACTAAGGAACTTCCAAAAGTGACATTTGCTAGAAGTTTAAGGTGGGCACTGCAAATGATGGTATTTGACTATGCTACCAGCCATAAAAAGGGAGAAACTATTCCCCATGCAGATGCACTATCGAGACTGTCTTATTAATTGCAAGATGAAGAAAATAGCCAAGAAACCTTTATACACTTAGTTGAATCAGTTATTGGGAACCTTGAGCAGATCAGGAAAGAGACAGAAAATGACAGACTGTTGATAGATATTAAAAGCAGAATTGGTAAAAATAATTGGAGCAGATGCTCCATGGCAGAAAGGCCTTTTAAATCTAACAAAGATAAATTGACTATTGAAAAAAGAATTGTTTGTAATGGTGACCTTATTGTACCTCCTAAGACAATTAGAAGAAGATTTATCAAATTGGTCCATGATGACATAAAATATGGGATAATGCAAACTCTATGTAGATTAAAATTGGAAGCATAGTGGCCTGGTTATTTTTAAGATGTTGAAGAGTATGTTAAAAGTTGCAAAAGGAGTTTAGTTGTAAAAGCAGTTAAGACAGTTCTTCAAAGTGTGTTTTCAAGAAATGGAATTCCAGAAGTTTTGGTGTCAGATAATGCTGTAGAATTTCTTAATACCTCTTTATGCCAGTTGCTGAAGAAAATAGGATGCTTACTGTATAAGACTCCATCATATCATCCTTAGTCTAATGGAGCAGCTGAAAGAATGGTGAAGACTGTTAAAATGGGTTCTGTTAACATGAACCTGTTAATAATGAAAAACTCAATCTTATCAATAGTGAGAAACTTGACACATGCAGAGTACTTTTGCCCAAGGAAGAATGTATTGAAAATTGAAGAAGCACTTAATCAATGAGAGGGCAAAAGCCAATATATTTCAGGGATGTGATGCCTTAAAAAGTAACACTAGGTGGACAAAAGGGAGCTATGTAAACATACAAGTGTGTAAAAGACTGATGTTAATTAGAAGAAATTATTTTGTACTAGAGAATCTGAGTATTTGTTTAACAATACAACAATCACAAAATTCAAGAGAAAAAAAACAAGGGACTAGGTTTCTTTAGTAAATGAACAGCATAAAGTAGATTTGCAAAGCAAAATCTTATTGCAAAATTATGTAAAAAATAGAAGATTCTGCTTTGGTAAGAAGAAAATCTCCTATTATATTTCAGTATAAAATTTAAACCTATGAAATCAGCTTTTTTAATGATCAACTCTAAACCTTTGAAAATTGTTACAGTTTTGAACAATCTTTTTAATATTAAAAAATT
The DNA here is from genome assembly GCF_058129835.1 of Hydra viridissima. Taxonomy (NCBI): domain Eukaryota; kingdom Metazoa; phylum Cnidaria; class Hydrozoa; order Anthoathecata; family Hydridae; genus Hydra; species Hydra viridissima. The sequence goes on along the minus strand of NW_028324301.1, from coordinate 12,790,393 downwards.
TAATATAACTTTCATCTTAAATTCTTTTAAAAACATTTTTTTGTTTTAACAATTTAGATATTTTTTATAAACAACTTAAAAAATAATAAATTACTAATTAATGTTTTGTTTGAAAAACTAGTGGTGAAACTAACCAGAAATTGGAAAACCACACACCATTTAACAAAATTATGTGTGATAATTTATGATTAGCTTGTTAAATGACTCAATGCAGTTTATCGCACTAACTTTTTTAATAATAACAAAAATAACACCAAGAGTTGTAAATAAAAGTAGAGTAACTGATTTTAAAATTTTAAAAGTTTGGTAGATGATTATGAAAAAGAATCATCCAATCATAAGATTTTTTTATAATGTAACAAACATGAAAATTTGAGCATCCTAGCTACATACTACAAAGCAAACAGCAAAGATGCACGTCAATAACAAAAGTTTTGAGGAAAAGTTTACAAAAACAATAAACTTAGCTTTAAAATTTACCGGAAACTTTTCAACCAAAGCCAGTATAGCAAAATTTGTCAGATGTGAGCATAAACATGTTGTGCTGTAATTTGATGATTGAAGCTTTTGACAACCTACTGTTGACCAAAATCCCCTAAGCAAAAAAAAACAAGTCATTTTTGAATTGCAAACATACAAATACAATTGTTAGACCATTCGAATGTTACAAAAAACTAATTACATTTAAATGTTGTTGGCATTTAAATTTCAGATTTATTGTTTTGTTTTTTTTCTACAAATGTCAAATGTTGGGAATAACTTGAATGAATTTCATGTTCAAAATCATAACTTTAGTAAAATGCAAAGCTTTTAGCTGTGGTCATTATGTTCTTATCTTATTGAATAATTCTCTAAAGAAAATGTTAATAAACATAAAGTATTGAAAATGCATACTTTCCAGATTTTGAAAACCTTTTCAAAACAGTATTTTGTGTCATTTATTTGTGCATGGAAGGTTAATGATTCCCAGAGCAAAAACATCACAGTACTAAATAAGCTTGATATATTCAAGGTACTTACTGATTTTACATTGTTACAAGAAAATCAGTAAATCCCCCCTTACCCTATTACTGAAAGTATTTTATAAATGTAAGTAAACTAAAAATAACAAAAATTTTAAAACCTGCCACTTTGGTTCCAGAATGCACAAACAGAGTCAGTTGCAACAGACTGAAATGTATTTAAAAAAAATATTTTTAAATACAGGTACAACACTAATTTAACAGTTCTCTGGGGGTACAGGTAGATGAACCAGAAGAAGGTCATCAGGCAACCCGCTGATGTCAACTGGCTAAATCAAGAACCTAATTACAATACTAAAGAAAAGATTTCGAAGTAAATTATCTGTTGTATATAACTTCATTATTTACAACAGTTATTTACTATGAAACCTTTCATATAATTTTGTTACATACAACAGATTTTCTACAAATGCAGCTTTTGGAAGTATTTTAATCCAGATTTAAATTTGTAATGCATACTTTTGTCCACTTGTTTGCATTTATGTAACTTTATAATAAAACTTTAATACAGCTGTATAAAGCTGCCTTTTTAACCAAATAAGTTATAAATTTAACTTTTTTAGAATAAACATAGACCTTATTTAAATGTTGTAACTTTATAGTGACTTTATCAACAACAGATTGATTAGCAATTGCTGCAGAAAGGAGCACACTGTTAACAATATATCTTTCTTCTCTTGCCATGCTAAAAAATAATTGGATTGAATGACAAAATAAATATAGTTTTAAGGAGGATAACAATAAGAAATTTTAAACAATCATGTGCAAATAATACATGCAATAATTAGTTTATAAAATAGAGTACTGAATTAATAAATTGTTCGAAAGTATTTAAATAATAACTGCAATAATTAGTTTATAAATAGTTTATTAGTTTATTCCTAATTATATTGTTCAATTTTATTCACAACATTGCTCATGTAATAATTAGTTAACTGTTAAGAGGATTAATACTTCATTCAAAATTATTCAAAATATTTTACTTTTATGTTAATATCAGTTAAGTTTCTAGATATTTTATCAACTTACCCAGTGTCTTTAATTTCTATATCATCACTAAACATTCTATGAATATCTTTATATTTTGCGGCAAATACTGCCATAAATTCTTCACTTTCACCTGTAACCTAAAATTTAAAGTTTTATCAAATAAAATCTTTTACAGAACAAAGTTTTTTATTTTTTGTTTTTTAAGCCTTAACTCTTTCCCTACCACAAGCCACAGACAATGGCTTTAGTATTTTAATTATTTAGACCACAAGCCGTGGTAGCGGCTTTCTGATATGCCTCATTATTTACCATGTTTTGAACATTAGTACTGATTTATGACTCATTTAACTGATTTATTCAAACTTAATTCTCTGCACTATTAATAAAAATAACAACCATATTGTATAAATTAAAGCAAGTAATATATTACAAAGTTTTTGATTTTTAAACCGCTATCAAAATGAAGTCGTTGAAAGTTAGGGTATAGTGCCAATGAAGCTTCTAAAGCAATGCTTAAATGGTTAAATGAAGATCATAATGAGTCAGAAAGTGAGTTTGAAAGCAGTTCTAGCTCAGAAGATTTAGAATTTTCAATTGTGGAAGAAACTGCCTCATCTCCTTTGATTATTAAAGGTGACAAGATTTCTTCCACAGAAGTTGCTTCTATAAGTAAAAGAAAAAGAAAGTTTAAAGCTAGTATATCTTCTGATTATGACAATATTGGTTTATGGGTACTTCTTGGAGATGATTTCAATGATAGTCAATGCAAACCTCAATGAAAACTCAATTATTTTAGACTGTTTTAAAGAACATTTTAGTGACAAAATTCAAGATGAATTAGTAAGATTTATTTTTTTGCCTTTTACAAAATGCAGATAAATTGTCCATGTTTAAGTTTATCTATATTTTCTTCTTGGACCCCAATTAATAAATATGATCTTGTTAGTATCATTGGTGTCATGATTGCAATGGGATTAGATAAAAGACCCTAAGTTAAAGACTATTGGTCACTAACTGGTGTAAATTGCACTACTTGTTATAACAATTTTACAAGAAATAGATCCAAGGCAATATACCATATAATGCTTCATGTTGCTTCATCTTAAGAAAGCCATGGAAAAGAAAAAATTGAACCATTTATGAGAAATCTTATCACAAGTTATCAAAAAGTATTTTATCCATATGAAGATGTTTCTATTGATGAAATGGTCCTTAAATTTAAGTTTAGATGAAAAAATGAACAAAATAACCCTAGCAAACCAAGCAAATACCACATTAAAACATTTGGTTTATGCAACAGCGCTACTGGTTATGCCTTTAACAAGCTTACTTAAGAACTGATACATCCTATAACTCTGATACAAAAGGAATGGGACAAAACGAACCTCATTTGCATTGTAAAGATTAATTTTGATTTACCATTTCAGATAATTTTTTTTATCATTAAAAGTGTTTGAGAATTTTTGTATTTGTGTTTAAAGCACATTTTACAAACTACTTGATTTTTTTTCTTTTTGACTTTTCAAAATTCAGTTCTAAAAAAAAAAACAGTTTTAACTTTTTTCTGTACTCAAAAGAAAAGTTATTTTTTATTGCTTATGATAGGTTCCATTGCCTATATAAGTTGTTATAAATGTCTTTTAAAGTATTTTTTATATATAAAAGAATTTTGTATATATAAAATACTTTAAAAGACATTTATAACAACTTATAAATATATAAAAGAATTTTGTTTTTCATTTTCTTTTTTTTTCTTTCAATAAAATACAATGTTATTGAACTCTTTTCAGTTTTCAGTACGAAAAAATGCTGTGTATTAAACTTTTATATATTTAAAAAGTTCTTTTCTTTAGCTTTTTATATATATAGCTTGTTATGTTTTCAAAGAGATTTATTACTTGAATTTCTATTAGTTTTGAATAACATGTGATCTTAATTTTTTTTTTAAATTTAAAGTAGTCATAGTGAAAAGTTTTTTTAAAAAAATTGCGGTAGTGAAAGAGTTAAGCAACATAACTAAAAAAACACAAATATAGTTTGTAAGGCTGAAATTTATATGTAATCTTCCAATTAATAGTTTGCAAAGAACAAATACTTTGTCTTGGATTTTAGGTTTTTACTAACCTGAGTGCTTGCTAACTATAAAAGTCACAACTACTGTTATTCTATTTGTAAAATATAAATATCATAATTCTAAAACATTACAGTTATTAATGTGGCCTATCATAGAGACAACCATAAAATCAATAGTTCTAACTACAATGATTTCTATTGCAGTAAGCCATAGCAACAAAAGATGGCAGCCTTTTTGAATAGGATTACTAAGATTTTATGGATCGCCAGACAACTTATCTTCAATAAGTGTAGTTATGTAGATCAGTGTTTGGTCTAAACAGATTTTTAAGGATATCTAGAAATATTACAAGATTGAGCTAGTATATGGTTACTCATATTCTGATTTCCTATTTAAAAACCTTACACACACAAAATTTTATTACTGCCTTGTAAACTAGCATAAGATAACAAAGATAATTAGCTAATTAAAAAGCCATATTACTCGAATTGCAAATTCTAAGTACACCTAAGAATATTATTAAAAACTTGGTAAAGAGCCTTATTTTAATATCATAAACATATGTAATCCTAAAGTTTGGAGGTGCAAACTAAGTTAACTTAAATACCTCAATTTCATTTTTTGAACTTGATTGATTGACAACCCCAAACTTGAATGGAAGTTTTTGCTTTGAAGTTATTATATCTATAGATACAATGAATTTACAAAAAACCATTTAATTTTGTTAAAAAAAAAAAACGAAAAGATAATTAAAACATTAAAAATGTTAAAAAGTAAAATCAATTTAATCTAACATTTAAACTTAATAATTTAAACTGTTGATGGTAATAAATTAATTTTAATATATATATATATATATATATATATATATATATATATATATATATATATATATATATATATATATATATATATATATATATATATATATATATATATATATATATATATATATATATAGTATTGTAGAAATTATGTTAATACTTCCAGTAAGAGTGCTCAATACAGCGTAGAATAAGTAGAGCGAATATATTATTACTATAATACAAACTAAATAATTAGCTTGGTTTATATTACATTACTTAAAGTTTCACGCAATAGCGATCATCAGATGTTATAAACCGTAAAAAGACGTAACGACAAAAAATACGAAAAAAATACGAAAAAAGTGCTATGGAGTGTCTGCTATGATGGCATTAAAGTTTTTTATTAAAAATTTATTTTCATGGCGGCACTTTGATGTTAACTCGCTTCTTTTATTGAGCAAGCCTAGTTTCGACGTAATGATGTGGAACTTTTCAGTCAAGCACAAATTTTATGTGAAGCCTGGTGGCAATCACTGTAATTTGTGCTTGACTGAAAAGTTCCACATCATTACGTCGAAACTAGGCTTGCTCAATAAAAGAAGCGAGTTAACATCAAAGTGCCGCCATGAAAATAAATTTTTAATAAAAAACTTTAATGCCATCATAGCAGACACTCCATAGCACTTTTTTCGTATTTTTTTCGTATTTTTTGTCGTTACGTCTTTTTACGGTTTATAACATCTGATGATCGCTATTGCGTGAAACTTTAAGTAATGTAATATAAACCAAGCTAATTATTTAGTTTGTATTATAGTAATAATATATTCGCTCTACTTATTCTACGCTGTATTGAGCACTCTTACTGGAAGTATTAACATAATTTCTACAATACTATATTATCGCTCCTTCAAGTTGAGCACTCTCTAATATATTCGGTTACATTAAATAATTATAAATTATGAAGAAACATTATTTCAACTATTCGATGAAGAACGTACCAGTACCATCCAAAAAGCAATACTTAAAATATTTAACGGAGAAAGTCGAATTACTTATAAAACGTATGAGATGGAAAGCTTTGATGTGCGAAAATGATCCTAACCAGAAGCCTGTTTACCATTATGATCTCAAATCAAGAAAATCCCCACCACAGCACCCTGATCTCGTAAGTTTTGAAAATGATTTGCTAAAGCTAATAAAGAATATCTCATTTACTAATATTCAAAATGATTTTCAAAGACAATTGCATCACGACATTGCAAAAGTAAAATCTTCAAATAACTTGTTCGTCTTTGCAGATAAAACTAGAAACATATATGAGCTAGATAAACCTTCGTATCAGAAGCTTTATACTGAAAACATTACTAAAACATACAAAAAGTCTGATATAACACAGTATAACAGTATTAATATTGAGGCTAAAAAAATTGCGAAAAATTTGGACATAGACGATAGAATAGAATGTCTAGCCATGAACACAGCATTTATTACCCTAAAAGACCACAAGGAAAATTTTGTCAATAATCCTCAGTGCCGTTTAATAAACCCCGCTAAACCAGAACTCGGGAAAATTAGCAAAGTGTTATTAGATGATATTAATAGCAGAGTGAGAAAAGCCACCCTCGTGCACCAATGGCATAACACAAGAGAAGTAATAGAGTGGTTCAAGTCCATACCAGACAAAAAGCTATGTACTTTTATTCAATACGACATTAATGAGTTTTACCCTTCTATTTCAAAACAATTACTTCAAGATTCTTTAACACACGCTAAGAAGTTCACCATAATTCCTGATGAATCAATCAATATCATCTACCATACTAGGAAAACTTTACTTTTCACAGGAAATAATATGTGGAGTAAAAAATCAGGCGACCCTGATTTTGACGTTACAATGGGAAGTTTTGACGGAGCCGAACTGTGCGAGTTAGTAGGCCTATTCATATTATATACTATTGCCAGAGAATACGGGCTCAACACCACAGGACTATATAGAGATGATGGTCTCTGCTGCTTCTATAATATCAGCGGCCCTCAGTCAGAAAAAATAAAGAAAAATTTTGTTAACATTTTTAAAGATAAATTCAACCTTACTATCACTATTAGATCTAATTTAAAAATTGTAAACTTCCTCGATACCACACTCAATCTCCTTGACAGCACTTTTCAACCTTACAGAAAACCAGGAGATAACCCTATATATATTAACGTCAACTCCAATCACCCACCTAATATCATCAAATCAATACCGAAAATGATTTCTAACCGCATCAGCAATATATCTTCAAACAAAGAGGTTTTTAATGGAGCCGCACCGTTTTATAACAACGCTCTCAATTCCTGCGGATTTAAAGAAAAAATTTTTTTCAATCAAAACATGCCAAAACGTGGTGCAAGATCTCGAAAACGAAACGTTATTTGGTTTAACCCTCCGTTCTCACTGAACGTTAGAACAAACGTAGCAAAGACATTTTTGGGTTTAATTGATAAATGCTTTCCGAAAGAACATAAATTCCACAAACTTTTTAACCGGAACACCGTAAAAGTTAGTTACAGCTGCCTCCCAAATGTTAAGAAAATTATTACTGCTCATAACAAAAGAATACTATCTTATACTATTGACAATAATAGCCAATCATGCAATTGCCGAGAAACCGCTACATGCCCACTAAATGGAAAATGCCTTAAGAAAAACCTTATTTATATTTGCAATGTAAAAACCCAGCAGCAAGAAAAGGGGCATTATTACATTGGTCTAACTGAAAAAACTTTTAAAGACAGATGGTATAAGCATAGGAATTCTTTTCGTTATGAAAGTAAAGCAAACTCCACGGAACTTTCTAAATTTGTATGGGAGTGTAAAAGTAAAGGTTTAGAACCCATCCTTACGTGGAACATTCTCGATCAGGCAGAACCATTTAAACCTGGTGGCAATCACTGTAATTTGTGCTTGACTGAAAAGTTCCACATCATTACGTCGAAACTAGGCTTGCTCAATAAAAGAAGCGAGTTAACATCAAAGTGCCGCCATGAAAATAAATTTTTAATAAAAAACTTTAATGCCATCATAGCAGACACTCCATAGCACTTTTTTCGTATTTTTTTCGTATTTTTTGTCGTTACGTCTTTTTACGGTTTATAACATCTGATGATCGCTATTGCGTGAAACTTTAAGTAATGTAATATAAACCAAGCTAATTATTTAGTTTGTATTATAGTAATAATATATATATATATATATATATATATATATATATATATATATATATATATATATATATATATATATATATATATCTTGATGTATAAATCAAGTATTTAAAAAATTAAAAACAATTTTTAAAAAATAACTTGGACTAAAAAAGAAAGTAGACTTAAACAGTAACCAATATACTTTCTGTTATACTTGCATAGTTTATTATGAGATGACAAAAATAATTTTTTTAAATTTATACATACATACAAAATGTAAAATAAGTCATAATATTTGTTGTATTGTTTAAGAATTTGTTTAAAAAAAAAATTTAAACTGAATATGTTTAACTGAATAAAATTTTAAAGCAAAGAAGATTCCAAAATATATCATAATAGACTTCCAGGATAAAATCCATGTTTGAACATCATGATCTCAAAGACAAGCTGCTCAGAAATTTGATTGTGATCAGTGTTTTGTGTTAAAAATATCGGTTTTGCAATTAATCAAAATACAATGAAAACAAATGCTTAGCTAAAAGACTAGTCTTTTATCAAAACACATTCTAATAGTCAATATATATATTTTGACCTGCCTATAACCAATACTCTAAATCCAATAAAAACTTTTCAGATGAAAAAAAATATCAATTTTGTGGAGAAAAAAACCCCCTCTAATTGTTCCAGAAATGCAGACCAATATTAGTCTTTTAGAGCACTTTGAAAGAAGAAGTTTATAAAACCAGTTGACTGAAATACTTAAATCAACTAGAATCTAGAATAAAGTTATGCCTTAAAAAAGTGAACTTTGAAGTTGTTTAGGGTGTGGATTACTCTTAAATTGATTGTTTCTGTAGATATGGTTTGATTAAAAATAAGTTTCTTAAAAGAAGATAAAATTCTGTCTCATTTTTTTTTATTAAAACTTTTTATATTAATAGGTTTAAGTGACTCTTTTTAAAGTCTATTTTTTGTTATCAACCATAAATAAAAATGTTATACTTTATATTATTTTATTTATTTTTGAGTTAATACTTACTTTTTATTCTAACAATTCTATTACATCTATGTTTAAACTATTATACCTACAAGGGTTTTAAAAAAATCAGTGCAATATGATTATTTGTTGATTCTTTTTATTTAAATCAACATAAAATACTCATATTTAATGATTTTTTTTTTCTTCATAAAAACAAAAGTATTTATCTACAGCTAATGTCACTAACAAGTTCACTAGCTCATTACTTTTTTATAAATTCAAATTTATCAAGTGCATAAAAGAAAAAAACTTACCAGTAAAAATTAAAAAACAGACACACAAAGTTTTAAACTGATTTCTGTTCTATTTTCTTCTACTGTCCTATTTTCTCAAACCAAGCATTATTCATAACTATTTAACTATTGTTAATTACAAAAAGTTGCATAATAATACTAATGATAACCAGTTTAGTCACATTTACAATTTTATTTGAGGCTTTGAGAAGATTTGAAAGTTAAAATACATAGAAATGGGTTGAAAAGTAGCAGATAATTGATATAAAGATCAGATCAGAGAAAAGCTCTAAGATCAGCAACAGAGAAATAACAACTATATTATTGATTTCAGAGAATTGCATCAGAAATACTCTAAAAATTTTAAAACAACAAGTGTCACCCAACATTATGAAGTATCCTAAAAGTCATAAAAAACTAAGGAGTGCTATAAAAGTTTTTTATTTTTTCAAGTAAAAGCCAATTCAAGATTTAGTTATAGTTGTAAATAAATAGCAATTAGTAGAATTTCTCTACTGGATTCCTTTTTGATGACTAAAGTAGTTACTTTTAAAAGTGCTACTATTGTGACAAGTCATTTATTTTTAAGGGTTAAATGTGATGATAAGAATGATTGTTAAATTGCTTTTGGGTTTTGCAAATTGCTCTGATCAATACTTTTGTTTTTTTATTGACAACCTGAATAGGTGAACTAGATGGTATTTTGAACACTGATTTCAAGCATGTATTTATTTTTTCTCATCACTGAGATAAGGCTGATTACATGTTTATGGGCTTAATTTTGTTGATTGCTTTAATGCATATACTAATTCTAATGCAACTTATTTTTTTTCATTTCAAATATTTTTCAAAGTGGGACTTTGTTTTATATGTAATACATTAATTCTAATGTAATAGAACTAATATTTTATGTTTTAGATTTTATTTTGTTCCTATTCAGGATAAGACTTAGGCACTTAACACCTGCACTTCATGCTACATGATTGGTTGGATAGAAGGAGAGCAAAAATGCTTTTGATTGTTACAGTTCGATGGAAAGAACCATTGATTGAACATTGAATGATCATCTATCCTAACATGTAATCAGCTCTTAGGGTAGTAGTATATGACAATAAATTTCTAGTCCTTTTTCTTCCACAAAATGGAGTTAACTTTATACAAGATGAAATGGAGCCTTTTGACACATTTAGATACTTCCGACAATTCAGACAACAACCCAAAAACATTAAGCCAATGAGGATATGTGATATAGTAAAAAACTTGAATTTGTAAAAGAATTATATCAAGGTTCTTGCTTCTTTGTTGAAGGATAAATACTTACTACGGAGGTGTCCTAGTTTGTAGGTGATGTAAGTAAAATCTGGATCTATTCACATTCCTTTTACTTTCACTTATATACGTCAAGAAAAACAGTTCAAAATGAAGAATGTCAGAAAAGATTCCATGGATTGAGAATAGATGCATGAAAGTTTATCTGTGAGAACTTCCTGGGAACCACAAGTCTTTTTACTTTTATGTTAAAAAACAGGAGGTAACTCTAAAATGTCAACTCATAAATCACTGCTGCATTTTAATAAACCAAGAATTCAAATAAATGATCAACCAAAATAGTCACACTAAAAGTTATATCAAAGATTATGCACAAGTTGGGTTTTGAATGGACAAAAAGTAGGTAAATGGAAAGTAACTATTTTAAATATATATACAACAGTAGTGGGGTATAAATGGTAGCAGTAAGTGTACTGAAAAAAGTTAAATCTTTAAAACAGTCAGATCAAATCCTACCTGCAATTGAAGAGGTTGCTTCAACATAGCTACCAATTGATAGGTTACTAGCAGCACTTAATCCTTGCATTTCAATGTTTAGAATATTATCCATTATTACTTTATCATTATCTCTTGATTTTCTGTGATCAAACTTAATTAGCTTAAATAAAAACATATAACAATAAAAAATAAAATAAATAAACAGATTTAATTCTAAAGAAATAAATGATAAAGTGAAATACATGTAAACATCAATGTTAAAAAAAAAGAAGAAAAAGCAAGATAAATTAATACCTGTTCCAAAGAAGAAATTATTTTTGGGGGAATTGAAGTTGTCTTTGGTGCTGTAGTTGAAGTGGTAATAAACACTGAAAGTCAATAAATTAAAACAAAAGGAAAAGTTACTTGTTTGGAGTTTAACTGAAATCAATAATTGGATATAAACCCACAAGAAGAAATATTAACTCAACTGCTTGTCATTTACCTCGTACATTCAGCTCTATACTCTTTTTTTTGATTAGTTATTTCAAACATTCTTCTAGCGGTTCAGACACTTTGCAGTAAGCTCTGGTATTTTTAAACTCTTGCATGAATATTGATATATCAGTCAAGTTATAAGTGAATTTAATTTAAGAATCTTATTGAAAATGACCAATTACAATCATATAAAAACTTTTAAAGAGATATTAACATTTATTCAAATCTATTAAATGTGACCATGCAGAATTACTGGTTAAAAAGTGGTTTTGCTAGCATATGGAGCAAGGATAAGTTACCTAAATGAAGCAATAGGTTAGTAACAAGATGTTTTACTGGTTACATAAAAGTGGAAAGAGATCTGAATGGCAATAGCTATAATTTTCTTCAAGCAATCAAAATTTTGACTATTGCATTGAGGATATATAAGACTATTGCATTGAGGATATATAAGTATTAAGGAGACTAAACTGATTTCAAGAGGACATTTCAGAACAAAGAGCAGCATTTCTATGGCTAAACTTTCTTATTTTTGAATTTGGATCTTTAATATTTACCTAAAAACAGTTTATAAGTTCTTATAATGAATAGAAAAATTAATTACAATTTATTGTAAGATCTTATCAACACTAATTGATGCGGAAATTGTAGTATAACAACCAAGTCATAAAAAATAAGTTTTAAACTCATATTTATTTTTCTTTCTCTTATAATATTTGTTTCTTTTTAAAATTTCTCATGGTGTTTTAAAAAAAAAGAAAATTAGTAGAAGTTATTGAATTTCTTGGATAGAATTTAGAGTAATTTGAGTTTGTCAAAAAGTTCTCGTATGTTTTCATAATTTTGGACAACGATCTTTCGGAGTCTATAATAAAAATTGGGGTGTAAATATCAAATAACGCCGAAATATTTTACTACTTGTATACCATATTGATGCTGCGAAACTTGCCATTATTTACCTATTTCAATAACATTAAAATAGTATTCCTGAAGTGTGAATATTTTTAGTTTTTCTGCTCTTGGGTTGGAGAAAAAGAAAAATATTTAATTGTGAAATGCCACCATAGTCACAAGAATATATAGTCTGGAAACAAACAAAAGCGCTTTGTTTATGTTATTGTTCAAGAAATTACTAGTTCTCATTCTTCCGAAAGTGCACAAGTAACGCAAGTAAACAAAAAACTGCATAGCTGAAGTCCTTAAATTTTCAATTTTCCCCTATATTTTGTAATGTTTTTAGATTTTCAATTTTCCCCAAATAATGCAGATGAGTTGTGGCATAAGCTAAAGAGTCTTTTTGAAAAGTTTAAGGGTGACCCTTTGAAATATTACTCAGCATTTTTTGGACTCGTGTTGGATAATCTGCCTAATTATTTTGAAGAACTCACTTTTTCTAATACTCTAATGCAGGACGTAGTAAATGATATTTTAAACCACCTTACCGATAAAAACAAACTCAATGGTGAGAAATGCGAAAAATCGGCCATGACTATAAAGGATGCAGAAATGAAGTTAGCAATATTAAGCTGCTTATATCATTCACTAACTGTTCAATAAGTTACACTATTCAAAAAACTTATTCTTTTTATAGCATTCAATGATATTCTTTAATTCTAGCATGTAAAGTAGAATTTGACACTATGCAATACTCATGATAGAGATGGTTTATGGAGAGTGAATTCTAAAGTTATTGATATACTTGTATAATGTGAGCTATTATTTAGAAAAAAAAACTTCAACATTTATCAGTGTTTTCTGTAAATGATTTTGCAAAAGAAATTCTTACAAATATAACAGTTATATCTAATTTTAACAATCTTTCTATATCAACTAATACTTCTGTTACAAACAAAATCAAAACAAAAGTGCTTGAGCAGATTATCAGTTTGTTTGTAGGAGTTCAAACATTTTCATTTGAAAAAATAATTGTGAAAATCACAAATTTGCAAGTTAAGACTTCAAAAAAAGATCACTGCAAACTGAAATGAAGAAATTTAGCTGCAGCAATAAACTTGTGTAAACTAAAATGTTTTAAAACTGCTATTAATCTAAAAAAAAGTATTTTTTGTTTGTTAAAAAAACTACTTATAATAAATTTCTAAGAGCATTAAATTTGAAAAAGATGTAAATTTGCTAATAAGTCTAAGATAAAGAATAAAAAAGTTACATTTGTTTTATAATAGTAAAATATCTTTTATGTTATCACTATATATTATCTGCAAAACAAGTTAACATCAGGAAGGGCATATGATTGTAATAAATGGCTCCAACTTCCATGTCATATTCTCTTATTTAAATATGACATTAAGCTTCAATAATGTCATATTTAAACTAGAAAATAACATTATGGAAAACTGTCCATAACACATATAGCGCATATAATATTTAAAATTTAGATATATATTATATAATATATATACATATGTATATATACACAAGTATATATGCCAAGCAAAAAAAAAATATTGAATAAGCTTTTTTTTTAAAAATAAGAAAAGGTAAGAAAAGATAATTAGTAATATTTGATAACTACTGATAACTGCTGATAAATACTTGATAAATAAAATACTTTAAGTAAAAGTAAATGATATTTAATAACTTATCAGTATATATCTTTAAAAAATAAAACTTTTATAAATATTATTTTGCATGGCATACCTTTTTCTTTTATATTGTTTAATACTAAATAACTAGTTATACATACATACATACATACATACATACATACATACATACATACATACATACATACATACATACATACATACATACATACATACATACATATTCATGTATGTATGTATGTATGTATGTATGTATGTATGTATGTATGTATGTATGTATGTATGTATGTATGTATGTATATATATATATATATATATTAACACACACACATACATATTGATATTATATAATATACTTCAGGTAGAATAATGTATTTGATAGAAAGTAATGTATTTCAGGTAAATAGGAGTACTATTAGGCGAACCTCTGATATGTATCCAGACAAATAATTAGCCAGGGTCAAATACTTTAAATGTAGCTGAAAAAATCTGTGGACTCTGCTATTTAAATCTTAGTATAGATTATTTATATTTATGATTTTATAATTTAAAAATAAGGTTAAAATAAGATCAGTTTAAACATTTTTTCTATTTATGCTAATTTATAGTTTGATTCAATATTTTTTTTATTGTTTTTACTTATTTCAAAAACTGTTATAAAATTTTTACTATTAATTTTAGAGGAGTTTTTCATGATTGTTGCAAAAGTAAAGCTATAACCAATATAGTAGATATTAGTGAATCACTTGGAGATAAACATGCAGAACAAGTAGCATCTGGATTGTTAAAGCATAAAATGGAGAGTGAAAGAATTGTAAGTGCAGAGCTGTTCAAGATGTCTACAGGTGGAAATCTTTTCTCTGTTACAGTTGGAGTAAATGAAATTAAGTCAAAAAGAAAGAAAGTAAATCATATCTTGTTCCAAAATATTATGGAGCTATCAAATACATTAGAACTCTCTAAAAATAAAACCAAAAAATCATGTTCTACTTTACACAGGAATCTAACAAGTGCTGTAGAATCGATTATTAATGTTAAAATGACTAAATTGCAGGAAACTCTGAATATCTTTAAATGGTGGTCAAAACTTCTTAAAAGTTATTATTGTTTTCGATCCAAAAAATCATTATTCTTCCTTTGAAATATATGAAGATTCTGGTGTCAAGCAATGCTATATTCTTGCCATTGTGGAGATGGTCTAAGAGGATAATGGCAATCTCCAAAAATTATTGGCACTTCTTCAACTTGAAGAAATTAACTTCAGTATGGCATTTAACCTAAAGTGTGCAAATAGTGTTTTTAGAACTTTCAAGTCACTCTGGTAAATATGCCTGTCTGTATTGTGAAGGAGAATGCTCCCTTGAAGCAGGGAAACTAAGAACGTTGGGCTCTATAGACTTATGTTATGATCAATATGTATATGGTGGAAAAAAAAGATTGAAAATGCAGGAATACAAAAATGTAATAAACCTTCATTTCATTTACTTAAAAGAAGATCAAGAAACTTTTCTTGAACACATTGTTCCTCCACCTGAGCTTCACATTGTGATGGGAGTTGTGGATAAACTTTGTACTTTGCTTTAATACATTTGGCCAGCTTTTCAAAGCTGGTTGAAAAGACATTACATATTAATGAGAGGGTATCATGGTGTAGGCTTAGATGGAAACAATGATAATTGATTTATGCCCCTGTTAGATATTTTGGAGAAGGATGTGATCTTAACTGCAGCAATCAATATTTTACCAATAATGAATTGCTTGTGTAAGTTTTCATTAGTGAAATCAGCTGTGTTTGGTGTGGAAATGGGTACAGATATTTCTGTTAAAATTCAAGATTTCAAAAGTTCATTTTCTAGTCTTCAACTATATACAAAAGATGTATTTAGGTATGACTTGACAGTTTCATGGAAAATACATATTTTAGTGTGTCACATTCTCACCTTTGTAGATTGCAATAATATTAGCTTAGGTAGCTATGAAAAGACTTGGATGAACTGTAAAAGAAACATAGGACAAAAAGTTATGGAGAGCTAAAATCTGCTGTGGTAAATTTTAATTTAAACAAGCATTAACTTAAATATCATTTGTGATACAAATGTATTTATATTATGGTTTTTTTGTAAATGAAATAAATAAATATTATTGGGTTATTTTGACTACAATAACGGCTGACTTTATTAAAACTTTGGAAGAAAAAAAGCCAAAAATTATGCGTTTTAATTTTGGAAGTAACATATTTAGCACTTAGTTCAGATTTTTTTTGACAACATATATTGTGTTTACTAATGCATATGATTGATTAAATGTAAAAAAATCAGGAGTGGGGAGAGTTTCAACCTTGGGGAGAACAGTGTTTCTTCACTTTTTCTTTACAGAATTTTTGTGAAGTTAGACATCCAGATAATATATACAATTGGGAAGGATTAACTTGTAAAACCGGTAAAGATAGGCAAAACGACATCTTGACTCGACTTGAAGATTTATTATATATTTGAACTAAAATTTGGCATTTTAAAAAAATAATAAATTGGAATATTGTAAAAAATATCGTTATTATACCGATAAATGTCGGTATTCTCGTTATTTTTATGTATTCCGATAAACCGATAAAAAAAAGCCGATAATATCGTTTCAAACGATAAATTATCGTTTGTTTATCGTTCCAAACGATAACTAAACCGGTATTATCGTTTCATAGACAAACTCATATCGTTATCGTGTCATATCGTTATCGGTTAAAAATAATAACGATACGCAGACCCTTAACTATGATGCCAAAAAATATTAATGTTATAATTCCTCAGGGTTACCCGGTCATTAGCTTATCTTTACTTCAGAATTTCGAACGTGCCGATCTTATTACGCAAACGAACGAGATTAAAATTTTGTAAGGCGCAAGCTTCACGAGCAGAGC
This sequence comes from Hydra viridissima, assembly GCF_058129835.1. NCBI lineage: Eukaryota > Metazoa > Cnidaria > Hydrozoa > Anthoathecata > Hydridae > Hydra > Hydra viridissima. Next base: position 12,773,315 of record NW_028324301.1, on the reverse strand, counting down.
TTAAACGGACACAAAAGAAAATTAAAAAAAAAAACCAACAGTTTCAAGAACCAAATGCTTGTACACAAATACAAAAAGTATGGGAACTAAGTGCATTATCAAAAAAATTTTTCGCTTGTAGCTGTACATATTATCCAGACTATATTTTTTTCATCAAAAATAATTTTGATGAAAAAAATATTTTTAGCAATTTCTTATACTGTGTCTAGACAACATTATAATGTTCAATTAAAATGTTTTTTGTTTTTTAAAGAATATTTTGACTTGTAGGCATATGGCAACTCATTTAATGCGGGAAATTTACGTATGCACGAAATTGGCAACAAGAGGCTGGAAAAACTATTACTGAATACTAGATTAATAACCGTTTTTTTTTTTAAGTATCAATTTGATTTAATAGTTTGATTAAACAAGACATGCAATTCCTGTGGAGTTTGTTATAAAAAAAAAAAAGGAAACGAGGAAGGTCCGTTTTTATATATAGATGCTTTCTGGTGTAGATAATATACCAAGACATGCCTCACCATACAAATCAAAGGAAATAACAAATTAAGTTAAAAAAATACTTTTTCAGACGTACTCACTCAGTTTCATTTTTTTTTTTTTTTTTTTAATCACTAACTGACTTTTTCGTTTAGTATTTTCATTTTTTGAAATGCAATAATCTGTGTTCCGTCACATTCACTGATTTAGGCTAACTGTTTCTGTTGATGCGCGTTGTAAATTTTGCTAAGAATCATTATCGTGCTATTCTAAATGTCAATTTACTTCTCGAAAATAAAAGAATTATAAAATTAAAAACCTTAAAAATCAAACCTCCGGGAAAAATTTCCTCGCATCCACCAATTACTTCTGCGTAAAATAATGAATCCAAGTCGCTAAGAATTAATTTGTTTCCACTTAACATGACTTTATTTATTCCATCTGTTGCACTACTAATCCATGTCTTCATCTTAAATGTTTCGTTTCCTAACTTTTGTAATTCAAATGTACGACGCCCTAAAAATTTATATTTCTTTTTTTACGTTTGAGTTAACTAAAGAAAAAAATCATAATTGAACAAAGTAACGACCATATTCAAAATTGAGGGGGTTCAAATGAAACTTTCTCATTTAAGGGAATTATTATTCCTGTTGTTATAGAAAAAAATTCTTTCTGAAATAGAAATGAGTCGTTATCATACTATTTCAATAATTTACCGAAGTTTCAAATTGTTAAAATTATTGATCACTTGAGACGAAATGTATTTCTTTTAACTATGACAAATTTCAACTGCTTATTTTTTTTTTGGATATCCAATGAACAACGAATACCATCTAAATGTCGCTCGGTGCAGGAAAAGTAATTATAGACTAAGAAGGTGAACTCTAATCGTGGTGAATGGTAAAAAGATCTAACAATCTTTAAATCCCATTCTCTTCCCACTTTCTTACTTTAAAAAAACATTTTTTCACTATAATTGAGTGGAAAACTTTTCTGAACCAGCACTCCTATGATTAGATAATTACAACTTGAAGCCAACTTAAGTTCTTCCTGCTTTACATCTCTTGTACCTAGTCAGCTGCACATCTGAAACTCCACCGATGCTAGTACCAATTTCAAAACTTTAGCATTTGTGCTAGATTCTCTTCAAGCCAAAAAAGTGAAAAGATTTTTCCTTAATTGGCAAGGAGGTGGGGGACGATTTGATTAAAAAGGGTGACAACTTAAAAACCTATTATTTAAGTTTATCTAATAAGCTATTCCATTTTTTAATAGTTTATTAAAAAAAACTTAATATAATTATAGTTTGGAGCAAATTAATGAGAAGTTGAATTTATAAATTATTTTTCTTACATTTAGAAATCAGGACACTTTGGGAAATATTTTTGTTTATGGTTTAAAGAAATTTCTATAGGAGTTGGAGATAAAACGAACTCATGTCAGTATTAACAGTTTGTGCAGTAAATATGTAGAAAACATTAAGAAAATAAATCATGAAAGATTTTATAAACTGTATCAATAATCGAATTTTGTATCTTTATTTGGATCCAGGTACATTAATTGAGCAACTGATTCCTCCAGCAGAACCTCATTTGTTAAGTAATTTTTTTTTTTGCTGCTAGGAACCATTTTGTTGGATACCTGATCAGGGTTTGATGATTGGCTAAAGTAGAAAAGTAATCTTCAGTGGGGCTACCATGGAAGAAGTTGGAAGGGGAACAATTGAAAAAAGATATTAGAAAATTTGGACTCTTTTGAAACAATAATTTTAAAATGAATGACAAGTTTTATTATGCAAGTTTTATTTTGCAAGTGTTTGCAAGATTTTCGAGATGTTATTTTAAATATTGATAAAAATATATTTTTATTTTAAATATGAAAAATTTACATTGTGCTGTGTCATGTACAACACAGCACGTGGAACGGAGGATTGGCTAACTTTCCTAAACAACGTTGAGGAAATTTGCAAAGTTTAAAGCAAATTAACGATGTTTGAGAGACAAGAGGAACCCCAGATCATGTAGCCTTGATACTACAATTGTTGATTTATAAATGTTATTAATGTCATGAAGTCACTTTGTCATAATTACCACAAATCCGTGAATGATGACATTTCTATTCAGAAACTTCGTTCAATTTTTCGAAACAATCCTCAGGTGGATTAACCACATTGTTGCTTAGCGGGTGAATTTATGAAATCGGTGCGATTGGTTATTTAGTTAATTCTGTGCGATTGGTTAGTTAATTGATCTTAGTTAAGCATTATTGTTTCTACTTGTAATACTCTAACTCACGTCATTACTCAAAATAAAACGTTATATGGTATTTTAAAAGTTCAATTTTGTATGAACCTTTAAGAAATTCTATTAGACTACTTAGACTCCAAGTCTCTAAGATTTCTAAAGAACTTTTTGTCCTGGGTTTTTTAAACTACTTTTTGAAATACAGCGGATGCAGCTGGTAATTCTTCTGAGCATGCGCAAATATTTAGAGTCATAGAACAGCTGTGACAACACTAATTCAATGCATTTAGTTAATGTAAACAATTCGCGTCTGAGGCTTTATTTTTAAATTATTTCAAAATAAGGATTGTTATAATCGTCACTTATTGTTAATGTTTTCAGCTTTTAATGAAACTCGTTTAAAAAGTGAATAGTTTTTTTTATCAAATCATAAAGTTATTTTATAATTTCTGTGTAACTTTTATCAAGTAATATCACCGAATACTATTACATGATTATATTAACGAATAAGATTGCATGATTATGTTACCAAATATGATTACATGATTATATTACCGAATATGATTGCATGATTTTATTATCGAATACCATTGCATGATTATATGCAAATTCAATATTTAAACTAAAAAAAAAGTTCTGCAAATGTTTACGAACAAATTATATATATTCTGTTTTATAGAATCACTCCTTCAATTTCCCAAAGGCTCTTTTTATATTTTATATGGGTATGAACCCCTAAAATTTGAAGTTTGATGCAATAGTTAGATATGATCTTCAAGAAATAGGGAATGCTGGAAAGACTAAAGCTGCTTTAAGTGTATTTAAAGTAAAATTAGAAGTTTTTGTCAAACACTTCAGATTAAGTAGACAAAAAAAGGAGACGTCTATAGAAATAGAAGACAACTAAACTGCTGTTTTCATCAGTTTAGACATCTAAAGAAATAGAAGAAAACTAAACTTCTTCCAACGACTGTAAAAAGAACACTGTCACCTTTTGTTGTATGTCATGATTCAACTTCATCCAAAGGCAAATCTTCAGATTTAGACTCTCAGTGATTAGTCGGTGAAAGTGAAAAACTCATTAGTCACTAGTTAATGTGTAAATTATTAGTACTTCATATTTGATAATTATCAAATTCAAATTATGAAGTTCTTAGTGAGCAACATCAGAATTTCTACAGTTTTATATTTTATGAATAAATGCTGTCATGATTGTAATTCAATTTTTTCTCTTCTAAATAGTTTATATCTATTATAAAGTTCACACCTTTTATGAAGTTTTAATAAAAAAAACCTAGAAGGCCTCTACGCGATATCGCTATCACTGTGTTTGGCAGTTCAAAAGTTGTTTCCTCATCTACTGTGAGTTTAAAGTACATTATTAGAAAAAAGTAGAAATGCATTAGAAATGAATTTTTGCAGCCAAAAATATTTAAGGGTTTATTTAAAATTATTTATCTGAAAGTTAAATCATTTATGTACTAATTTTGATCAAATTTTTGAAGCACACTTTTTTTATCTTATTCTATGCGTGTTGACACTTATATCTTAAAACATGCTTTTGTGTGCTTCAAAAATTTGATCAAAATGAGTACATAATGTAATTTGCATTAGCAAATCTCAAAATTCGATTATTAATACAGTTTATAAAATCTTTCATGATTTATTTTCTTAATGTTTTCTAATTATTATTTTTTTTTTGTATCAAAATGAGTACATCCCAGTGGGCATCGACGTCATTCTCACGTCGGTTCGATGTTAATTTTAGGTTAGCGACGTCGCCAACGTAAAGTCAACATCGCACCAACGTGAGAATGACGTCGAAAATCAACATCGAGTTGCGATGTTAAATCAACGTCAAAACGACGTAAAACATCGCGATGACATCGCGATGACATCGCGATAACATCGAATATTAACGTCGATCCAACTTTCCATTTCCAACGTTAATGTGATGTCGCACTCGACGTCGCCTAAACGTTAAACTAACATCGCCGTGCCCACTGGGATTACATTATCCCACTGGGATTACATTATCCCAGTGGGCACGGCGATGTTGGTTTAACGTTTAGGCGACGTCGAGTGCGACATCGCATTAACGTTGGAAATGGAAAGTTGGATCGACGTTAATATTCGATGTTATCGCGATGTCATCGCGATGTCATCGCGATGTAATAACGATGTAATCGCGATGTTTTACGTCGTTTTGACGTTGATTTAACATCGCAATTCGATGTTAATTTTCGACGTCATTCTCACGTTGGTGCGATGTTGAATTTACGTTGGCGACGTCGCTAACCTAAAATTAACATCGAACCGACGTAAGATTGACGTCGATGCCCACTGGGATTTGCATTAGCAAATTACATTATGTACTCATTTTGAAAAAAAAAAAAAATTGTAATATTTGTACAAAATGAATTTGTGACATTTTATTAAATGCTTTTAGGAATCTAAATTGAAAAAAAAAAGGAATATCAAATTAACATTAGATAATTATTAATATAAACATTACTATCAACTAAAATTAAAGTTTAATATATTTTTACAATCTTAGTAACTATTTCTTAGGTTCTTAAACTGATAAGAAAAGAATAATCATGATTATCTGAGTTTTAATCCATTTTATTGTCAACATTTGAATGTAGCTCGATTTCACACTCAAGCATTTTATGAACAACTCTCTTTTTCTTTTTCAATCTTTTGTCTTTCCTTTTCTTTTTAGCTTTTTAATTTAATAATTTTTTCTCTGTTGCCAATTGTTTCTTCTTTAATTTTTCTTCCTCAATTTTTGACTTTTCTGCTCTTTTGCCTTTCGAATTTGTTGCTACATTTCAAAAGTCATAATCGAAGGTAAACGTTATATTTTTTGCTCTTAAATTGCCCATATTAAAACGTTTTTAATTGGATTTTCGATTTTATTTTTAAACTGAAACGAGCCATTTCTGTTTCTGTTAATACTGCAGTATTATAATCAATCATTTCCACATCGGCTATAATTTGCACATTTTCTATATTACAGCTTGGTGATAGATTTTCACCAAATTTGTTGTACGTCATCAGATGAAATTATGGCTTTACTTGTCCTTAATTCTTTTTAATTCTAATGCTTAATCTCTTTTCCAGAAATGATGTAGTGCTCTAAAATATTTTAATCGATGCAGAATTAAATAAAGATTGTCTGAGAAGAAACTGATAGATTTCGCTTTTTCAAATGCCCCATTCAGAAGGGGCAGCATTTATAGTAGTATATTGAAGAAAAATTTATTTAACAACTTTTTAGCTTGGTTTAAATATTCACCACATTTCTGAGATGACTGTTTATGACGCCATAGAAACCGGCATAAAACCAACCTTTTCCAGGACGATTGTTAGTTAATTGCGTTTTCTTTTCCCGGAAGATTGTTAGTAAATTGTGTTTCATATTGTTGAAATTCAAATTTTTTTTGTACAGTATAACGGCTGACCCCAGGCATGGCAAATATTTTGTACAGTATAACGGCTAACCCCAGACATGGCAAACTCTATTATGGTAGACTTCAGTAACCTTTCAACTAAATTTTTTTTCAATGTCTTTACCAAGTAAAGATTCACACCGGCAGTGTTGTATCTTTATGGAAGATATTTTATCGCAAAGCGTCTGTTAAAGTATTCCGAACATCATTTTTTAGCCTCTTTTAAAAAAAAAATTAATTGTAAAAGGATTTAAAAAAAGTATTTTTAAGTGCGGACGTAGGGTAAACTGACCACATCGTTTAAAAATCTGGCCACATCGTACTTTTTTAAAAATGAAATTTTATGTAGTGTTACATGAATAAATAAATTAGCATATAAAAAGGATATTTAGGGATAGATATAATTCAGATTTAACCATCAGTTTTTAAGACGCCAGCTAAAAGCCCTATTTCTGGCCGCTGAGACTTAATTCTGGCCATCGGCTAGATTAAGGCTAGATTTTTCTTTTATAAATTACATGCTTTTAGCAACAGTAGAAATTTCAATTGAAAGAAGAAACATTACTTGAGCAAGAAACTATTATATCTAAATTAAAATAAAAACAAAAGAATAAATTGTTATCAGAATCTAGATCTCCTGGAAAAGATTTATTTTTAAATGGAAAATTTTGATAGACACTTGAACCTGTTATTTCTATTTCGTTCATGGCACAATTTTGAGTATTAATATTATCTGTAACTATATTTTTTACTTGGGATGGATTAGGAATAGCATATGTATGGTCAAAATCATATTAAAGAATGCTTTGTTGCTAAAGATGTTGAAATAGAAAAATCAACATCTGCTTCAATAGATTGATTCTATTGATAAATATTGCATTCTGCTGTTTCGCAATGGTCATTAGATTTTTTTCCACGTTTACTTTACTTTGTTTCATTATTGTACAATAAAATTAGAACATTATTATGCAAAAAAGCATTTAATTATGGCCATTGTCATAAGGGAATCCCGTACTTTTCAAATTTCATTAACAAGGTCGGCCTTAAGGGTTTTTTTTTCCTTTAGGGTGGGCAAATATAAGTATACATCAGTTCTCGCATAATTTTCAATAATTTTCTGTACATTTTTATCTTGAAGTTTTATAAGGGTGAATTGGTTCAAGATGCGTTATGTCCGCCTCTATCCAAATAAACTTTCAGCAAGAGTTTCTGAAATTATTGGCTGGTATTGTGTATAGACATATTTCTGAAATAAAAGATAACTCATTTGCTATTTCTTCACGAAATTTTTATTAAACTAGGACTTATAGATATTGGTTTGAAGTTGTAATTTTCTTTCCATTTCAGTCACCTAGCAAAGCAACTTTTCTAGGAGTCCAGAAAGCCTTGTCTTTGAGGTTGTCTTATAATCAAGCTCTTCTATTAAATGTTGAAGACGAAGTTCATTTTTGTTAAGTAAACATCTAAGCCATCCCAACTTTTTTTCTAGTTCAACCTCTAAATAATGAATAACATCTCATTATGACTTGTATTTGTAGTTGTACTATCACAACCAATGAATTTAAATGTATCTTCAACACCGTACTAAGTAAACCAATGCAATATATTTTTTATAAAACATTTCATTAAAATTTTCATTGAATGAAATATTTCTTTTTGAAAAAATATTGATTCAGAAGACTAAGTCTCTTCCTTTTCACTGGAAATAAAATATTATCATTATATTATTTATCAATATTATTAATGATAAATTTTTTTTAAGAAATGGTTAATAATAATGATATTAAAAAAGTAATATAATATTATTAAAAGATTATTTATAATATTAAGTTAATGCTAAAATATATTTATTTCAAAAAATTTAATATTTTACCAATTAAATCAAACATAGGTGTGCTTTCTTTTTCTTGTTTTCATACCGTTTCATACTAATTGTCAAATATCTCTTTTGACAATATAGTATTTGTGGGTTAAAATAAATAGTAAAAAAAAAAAAAATAGAAATACGAAAAATATGTAAATATAAAGGTAAGTCAAAACCTTTTGTTAAAACAACTTTATTTAAGTACTCTTTCTAAAACTTTGTTTTGCGTTTGTTAAAAAAAAGTAATTATTTTATCAAGAAGTGTAATGGTTATTTTTGATTGTGTCCGCAAGACATTTATTTTTTTATTTTTGATTTATTTTTGCCAAATGTTAATTTCAAAAAAAATGAAACAATAAAGTCCATTTTTGCAAATGCAGACTTTGTATTGTCAGTTTGTTTGTTTGTTGATTTTTTTTATTAGATCCTACATTTATATACCTTCAGGAAAAAAAATAATTGGGGTTTGGTGTTTATGATAAAAAACGGCGATTTTTGGAAAAATATGGGATGCACTAATGGTTATGTATCAAGGCCTATATTTAAAACTATGTTTATAAAATGGTATTTGTAATGTAATCTTATAAAAATGTTTTTATTCTTCTTAAAATAAAATTTATGGTCATAAATAATACTATGTTTATAAAAATTACAAAGCTAAGGTTGCATTATTTTTAAAAACTGTATAGGCTATATACATAATACTATGCAGTGTATATACATTTATATATACATTTGTGTCTATACATGTACATATAGCATATAGTAATTGTATAACTATATACATGATCATACACATTACAATTTTCAAAATTACACACACAAACATAAAAAAATGTGTCATTTTGAAAATTATAAATAATTTTATATTTTAACAAATCGTAAACATTATCTATGGCTAGAATTAGGGATGATCTATGGCCAAATATAGGACGTTCGCTAAAAAATATATCACAATTTTATATATAGAAATTCATAAATAAATAGAATTAATGAACATTATTCAAAACAAACTTAAATACATATACAGTTTTGACAACATTATGTTCTTATATTACTTTCAATTCAAGCAATTTACAAACGCAACAACTTTTGAATGTTTGAATGTTTGAACGTTTGAATGTTTGAATATTTGAATGTAATTATTAAAACTTTGAAAATATCAAATATCGAGTTTACGGTGGCAAAAATTTAATCAAATGTTTCCAGTATGTTTTCAAAGCATCAGCGTATCTATATACTTTTTAAACTACACATTTAAAACTTACAAAGTTAAAATACCATATCTTATTTCATAACAGACCAAAAGACATATTACGTTAAAGGATTTAAGGATTTAAGGCTTCTGAAAATTAGCCAGAATTAGAACGCGGCCAGGTAGAGGTCAATTTACCCTAATGAATCCGCTGTATTCATAAAAGTAACGATGTATTGTGGTTTCTATGTAATTCTGAAGCAGTCTTTTATTAGACGTGTTTATCAAGTATCTTTTGTTAGACATGTTTATCAAATAATATGGAGAGTGTTTCTTTAAAAATTTTCTGAAAAACAGTGCAAAAAGGAATTGACGAGAATTAAACAGTTTATTAAGCAAGTATGAATATTCATATATATTTATATATATATATATATATATATATATATATATATATATATATATATATATATATATATATATATATATATATATATATATATATATATATATATATGCCTATATATGCCTATATATATATAAATATGCAGGTATAATGCAGATAATGCGGCGCTTGTCTGGTTTCGCACCCCCCTTTTTTTTTTGCAGATTCTGAAAGATCTTTGTCTGAAACGGAAAAAAAATGGTATTCATTGTTATTTTTGACAAAGAAAAAGTACTCTAATTCACATTTGAATATTCCATTTTTCCGTTAAAAAAGACGCTGCTTTTAACTCCATTTTGAAACTTTTTAATGATAGTTTTAAAACCGTTAATTCAAACCGCTGAAAATATTTACCTGGTTTTTACAAGCGTTAAGAAACACAAAGAACAAAAAAATGGATGGAGTGTTATCAACAAAACAAAATCAGTTTTTAAGTAGTTTTTACACTCCATCTTTGATGTTTGTCCATGTTTTGCTGATTATGCATCGATGGATAAGGCCAGGGACGGAAATTTGGAGTGATATGTGCTTATAACACTCTTGGAGCACAAGGCTTTCAGCATGGTACGGTGAACCACTTGCTTCACTTTGTAGATCCGGCAACAAACGTGACAACTAATCTAGTTGAAGCAATGTGGTGTCGCAGCAAAGTTTAAAGCAATGTTTGGAACACATAGAGACATGATTCCTGACTATCTCAGCGAATTCATGTGGATGCAGAGGTTTAAAGAGCATGCGCTTTTTCACTTTTAGGATCAAATTGCTACTAACTACCCAGTAAATTAGGTGTTCGTAAAACTATTTGATGAACACAGCTCATTATTTGTTTGTTTATATTTCTTTATATATTGTAATGAATAAATTTAGTAGCATTTCAGTAAATGTTTTAATTTAAGTCATTTTTTTGTTCTTTGTGTTTCTTAACGCTTGTAAAAACCAGGTAAATATTTTCAGCGGTTTGAATTAACGGTTTTAAAACTATCATTAAAAAGTTTCAAAATGGAGTTAAAAGCAGCGTCTTTTTTAACGGAAAAATGGAATATTCAAATGTGAATTAGAGTACTTTTTCTTTGTCAAAAATAACAATGAATACCATTTTTTTTCCGTTTCAGACAAAGATCTTTCAGAATCTGCAAAAAAAAAAGGGGGGTGCGAAACCAGACAAGCGCCGATAATGCCTAACATATTATTTCAAATCACTCATCATTTATATAAATATTCATACTTGCTTAATAAACATCCCATGTGGGGATTGTTGGGTATTTTGCAGATTTAAAAGTTTATTAAACATTTAACTAGATTCAAGAAGTTCATGAATTAAACGTAATACTATAATTTCCTTATTGGCTTGCTTTTATTGAAGTCTATTTTTTTTTAGATGAAGAGATTACATTGCTTTGAAAAGGTTAATGAAGATATCCAAAGTAAAATACTTAAAATGTTTTAAGAGATAAACTCTAAAAGTTAACACGATATTTATCAGCTGGTTGTATTGAATTCTATTAAGAGAAGGCGTTCGAGGAAAGATGTGACCGCTAATAATGCTAAAGCTCTCATGCGTTCAGCATCTTACAAGTATAAGAATTGTACTATTTTATCTAATGCGAATTATAAGTTAAGGTCTTTTACATCAATGTGGATTACAATATTGGAGAATGTATATTGCTATTTATTTTAGATAAAATCCTCAGCTTGTGTTTTCAATAAGATTTGCATCAAAGCGTTTTTATCAACCCATGGTATATCTCATCCATGATTGAGACGCTTTCAAGGTAATATCTCCACGGGTTTAGTCATGTTCTTTCACGTCACTTAAGTTAAACATCTCATGTTCTCTCACATCACTTAGGCTTGTCAAAGTCACTACTATAATCTAAGATTTCTTTTCCTGAAGGGAAGAAATGTATAAAAGTTTTGTTACTTGCATAAAATCCAAATAAGTTACAAAAAATACTGAGTTTTCTGAAATCTGTCGTTTAGATCTCTTCTTAACTTCTTCATAATATTCAGTCAATACGAAACTTAAAGTTATAGATTTTCCTGAAGGAAAAAAAACTTAAATTGAAGATTGATTTGCAATTGACTAGAGCTTAACAGTTCACAGGAAACAGCACATCAACTGATATAACAGTCATATTGTTATATCAGTTGATGCGCAGGTTTCCAATTATTTTGTAATTTAAGGGAAAATGGCTTAGCAGATATCCCAGAACAGTGGGATAAAGTTGTATTAGAAGTTAGAAAAACACTCAGACCTTTCATTCTAGAAAATCCTAAACAAGAGGACTTTTATTACATATTTATGAAATATTTGTAAAACACTATTTATGAAAAATTCAACTATTATACAAAGTTCGAGTAGTATACTAAGAGTATAGGTTTCATTTCATTAAAATAAATAAAAATGATAACCGAGGTTTAAACAATTCAGATAAATAGTTGGCTTTGCCGTTTAAATTTTTTAAAACAAGGTTATTGATTAAAATCAAAGATAGCGTATCAGTAAACATTTCTTCGAAAGAAGAGTATATCTTTTTTTGAGAGAGAAATAATAATGTACTTACAAATGTTGTTCCTAGCCCCATCAATCAATTTTATTTCGTTTCCAGTGTTAACTGCCAAGAATTTATTAGTGCTTGTATCTTGGAAAGTAACACTTAAATTGATGAACAAGTTATACACCTTTGTTATCTTCCATTCCAGTTTTTTGTTTGAGATAACAGGGAAATTATCGCTATCGATTGATAAAAAAGCATCTTCTTTCAAGCGAATATACAGATGACATGCAGTACAAACTCCTGAAATATAAACTTTATAAAAGCTTTCTAAAGTTTTTTAATGCTTGTTAACAGAGTTTTTTCATCAACATTTTAAAATATATAGTTTTGCATTTGCTAAAATTTTTCCTCAAACGAAAACTTATTTGATAATATACCTGTCACAAACGCTGCTGCCGTTAACAAAAACAGATGATTCATCCTCAACCCTTTAAAAATATATATATATAACTTAGTTTCAAAAACTTCTTTTTTTTAAATCTAAAAGAAACGTTTCAAAGTTTGATTATTATAAAACATTTTTATTCTGATTACTTGTTAGCTGGGATTTGCTTTTTATTTTAATGAAACATTTGCGACTCAACTTTATAAATAAGTTATGGTTTAGGTTCCTTATTAAAGAATAGATTAAAGTCCGAAACATTTGATTAATATATAATTCACAAAAGTTATTTTTGACGCAGTTTCATCAAGACAAAGAATCAGTTTAAAGATTTAAATCGTTTGCTAAAAAAAAAAACTTTAAACAACGATTTCTTAAGAATTAAACTAAATTGGCCTGTTGATTCCAGAAGACTAAAATACGGCTTTTTTTTATGATTTTACTAGTATCAGAAAAATTTTTGAGAATTTTTGCTCCGACCAGGATTTTCCGATTACAATTAGTAAATCTATTGATTTGTTTTGATCATGCAAAAAATGGTTGAGTCTGTTTGAAAAAATTAAAAGAGATTTATTTTGAAGGATGAATTTATTTGAAGAACGTCCTGCAGGGGATATATATAGAAACACATGTTGACTAAATTCAATGTTGTACTTGTTGTTAAACGGGTTCTCATAAATTGGTCTAATAATGCATGTCTTTAGTTTTTAGCTTTATAAAATAATAAGTAAAAGTTTAAAAAAAACCTCTAAAAAGCTCTGACAAAGCTAAACTCGAGTATAAATGAATTTTAATTATCTTTTCTAACTACGAGAGCGTTAATGCGATTTATAATTGCTTTTGGTATTTATTAATTAGCCAGTTACACTTCTGCCGAATGAACCGCAAAAAGTTGATATTGAATTTGGACGAGGGGAAGTTTATCATAAATTTTTCTTCAAAAAATTTTATTAAAAAGGTTTTTATTTCTTTAATTAGCAAAAAAAAACCTACAACAATGTCTAAAAAAAATTACAAAAGTATAAAGTTTTTATAACTTTTTTGTATAATTAGCAGAAAAAAAAACATATTTTGATAAAAATCCATGGCAAATCTCAAACCTAAAAACTTCGTTTTTTTCTCTTCTGTAAAACATCAAATAAACATTATGATCTTACGATTGTTGAACGTTACGATTTTTTTTGTTGATTTTATAAAGAAGGTCAATGCAGAAGTTTCAATCTTCTTACATAAAGAAATTTAAAATATAATGGCGCTTGGTGAGAAAATGACTACCAACCCTAACTTCATTTCAAAATAAGTCTAAATATTTTTTTAAAAGAAGATTTAAATTAATAAACGCGATTAAAAGTGCTTTTAAGCTTTTTAACAACAGGTTTAAGAAGAACTGCAAACACCTGGCTGAACCTGGTTGAAAGCGGTTTAATTCGGCGTTTGTTTTCAATACTGAATTTCCTATAAAATTTTAGTCAGCAGGTTTAACGAATCGTATTGATTGGATCGTATTAAAACTTAAAATCAATTGGTTTTCAAGTTGGCTACTCTAATACTGTAAATCAGGCAACAGTTTGTCGCAGACAATTAAAAATTCTAGTAAAACAAAATTTTCCTAAAATTTTTCTGACTCAACATTTGATACTTAAAATACAGCCTTTTCTTTTTTAATGCAAGCCAATAAATTTAGGGAAGCCTTGTTTATTGTTAAATTGGAGTTTTGGTCAAGTTCTTCAGCTCATTTTTTATAAAGATTCTTTACTTTAATATTGTAGGCTCATGTTCATCTGTATATGCATCTTTTGGATCATAAAAAAGATGAGAATAAACATCTATTGCTATCATTGGAAGTTTATTTTTCTTCAAATAGTTTAAAACTGAATCTTTTTGAACTAGATCAAACTGATTTGGTGCCTCTAAATATCTTAAAAGATATGTGATTCAATATTTCTTCTTTTGTAAGTTTTTTTTCATCATTGACTCGAAAAAAAGAAACATCATATATTGTATCATGATCTCCCAATATTTAGCAGCTTTAACCTTATTATCAGTGGGTAGCATTTCCAATTCATTAAAATACTCTGATGTTTTCCTAACTGCTGGTTCAAGAAATCTTGAAATCATTTTAGACATTGAATTCCAATATTTTCCAAATTTTGTATCCAAAATTTAAGCTAACTCTTTCCTAAACTCGTTAAAACAACAGCATTTAAGATCATCATTTCTTAGAAGTGACAAAAACCTTGCAACCATTTAAATTTTTTTGGATAGTGGTTTTAATTCCATCAAGCTTACATAGCTAAACAGCTTCTGCGTCAAGTGGTCTCAAATGGTCTACGTCAAGTCCTCCCATTGAAATTTGATAGTTAGTTTAATTATCATCATCAGCAACTTCTTTAGTGTCCTCTTGTTTGTTGTCACTACAAAAATCTTTATCTTCTACTAGACTATTTCCTTTTTTGTAAAGTACATTAACTACTGTAATCCCATAAGTAAGATATTGTTAATAAGTTTTTTGAGACAATTATTCTGGTTTTTTTTATTACACTGTCTCCATCTGTAACTTTTTCAAAAATCTTACTATTAAGATTTCACTCAAAATCTTCAAGCTTCGTTTCAATCAGTTTAAGACCATCTTCAGCTTTCATTGAGCCAACATGCCTCATCATTCCAAGGTGTCTAAACTGAAATATCTGACAAGTGTAAATTTAAACACATATGATTTCTATTGGAAGTCTGTTCACCCAGTGTCAATGAAATCCTATCATCATTCTTCTTTTGTAAGTTTAAAGGTTTGAGACATTAGTCATTTTTGACAAATATCTTAAGCCTCTTTTTTAAGTTTTTCCTGATTTCTTCCAAAAAATATTGAAACTGTCACTTTGATCTTAGAATTTTAAAACCTTGAGCAGTAATCCTCTTTAAAAATCAATACTTTTTGAAAATTTATAAATGGGAATATGATCAACAGCAATCAATCGAGCCAAAACAAGTTCAGAAGAATCTTGAAAAGAAGAATCTTAGAAAAACTGGCAACAGTTCAAAGTCTAGGATTAGGTCTTAAATTCGAACCCATCATTTTTTTTATTTTTATATTTTCTCCTTTTTCTACATGATAAAGTAATGCTTGTTTGACCTTAAAAGTTGATGGACAATATTTGCACTTAACAATATTTTCATCCCTTGTTGAAAGTGATACATGTTTCCAAATTTCAGATTTTTCTAGAAGGCTCCACCCATTCACTTTCCTTTTTTAACATTTTTTTAAATATTACTAGAAATATATATAAAACAAAACTAGATAAATAAAAAAATGATATATAAGACAAAACTATCAGAAACAAAGCGAAAACAAAGAAACAAACAATATTTTTTTGAGACATTTGGCAATGTATTCAGCAAAATCTATTGAAGTAGGCAGATATGGTAAAACAACGCCGAGAAATCATCAAAACTTCACCAAAATCACCAAAAAGCGGTAACATTTATGTTTTGGGTAGCTGTATACAAAATTGAAAAACGGACTACTTTGGTACAAATTTTTCTAAATCAATATATGTTTACTTAAATACTTAAATTGTTTTAACAATTACTTTAGTATTTAAGTAACTTAAAAGAGGCGTAAGTAAAAATCGTACCAAATGTCGTAAAAGCTTTAAAAAAATCTATCTTGCCTTTTGAAAAAATTTTAGCTTTTTCAAAGTTTCATTTTTTAAAAAATTATATTTTTAAATAGTTAAAATATTTTTCTTTTCAAAACTCTTTTAGTTTTTTGTTTCAATTAACTTTTATTTGTTTATTACCTGCTAAAAATAAGAAAAGAAAAAACTTTTAAATGTTATTATCTGCTAAAATAAAAAAACAAAACAAAACAACAAAGTTTATAATCGTATATTATAAGCATGTTAAATAATATGCATCAACATTTAGTTTTTCGATTTTTTCGGTTTTTAACGATAAATTTCGTATAATGACCAACTTCTATATTAGCCTTTTAATATAAATTGATTTTTCTTTAGTTTATTGAAACAAGTGCTATTTATATTTAAAACTTATAAAAAATAAGTTTAACGCTTTTAATTGAGTAGCAATTTCGGGCAGTGTCTTTAAGATTGAAGTAAAATAACAGATATGTAAGGCTATCACAATTTTTTTTCCTAGGTATATAATGCATCAAAAGTTTTCTTTCTCAAGTCTATTTGTAATAGCAAAAATATGTTGTCTGTCAAACCAGCATCAAATTACTCATTTTTTGTGTAACAGCCTACAGCTCGACCCCAAGTTTAAAAAAATAGTATGAAAAAGTGTTAAAGTCTCTTTTTGTTAATCAAACGGAAACGCATATTTGACCAAACATCCGTTGAAGATTTTGAATTGGATTGAAGAGAAAATCTAAGCTACTTTGTCGTTCATCTGTCTTACCTTCTTAATAATATACTTTTATTACAATCAACAATTCATGCTTCATAGAGTGGAGCACAAACTTTGGGAGCCTGAAGACTTGTACGGCACAGTGCTACAAGTTTTTATTGTTAATAATAAAGCCTCACCATTTTTTCAAAAAAAGTAACTTTTTTTATTTTCAAAATTCAAATTAAAAAAAAATGCATTTTTTTGAAAGGTGATCTTTAGAAAAACGCAAAAGAAAAATTAAAGTTTTTGAACAAAGTCCGAGTTAACTGATTAAGTTTATTTATGTAAATTATAAAATAATTTTTAATATTTTTTTGCTTAAACTTTCATAATTTAAATGTAAAAAAAATCCTCCAAAATACTTCCAGATTGAAGTTCCAAAATTATGCTCGAAAATGAAGTTTCAGATTTATTGTGAAAATATATCACTGGATTAAGTTTGTAACTAAATTTAACAGATATATTTAAGTAACTAGAAATAATGCCGTATACAAAATCAAGTATTTGTAGTGCATTATTTTGGGAATTTACTTAAGCTAATCTAAGGGAGTAGTTTAGCATTCATTTGGGTAATTAGTATATATTTAATAATTAATCGTCCCTTTACAGATGGGCTGTCGCATCGTAATACGTATCTAGGTTTTAATTTGAATCTTATAAATACACACACACAAAGACACACACACACAGACACACACAAAAAAACACACACACATATATATATGTCCTGGGAGAAAGAAACAGTGTTAAATAAATCAACTTTTGTTTTAATTTTAATATCTTCTTTCTACCATTGTGTTTTTTTGATCGAATATTTTTATAGCACAGTTACTTATAGAATATCATACATTATATATTAAGTCTTTTTTATTTAGTTTTGCTACCAACCATGACTTTTGAATCAAAGCATTTTTTTATCCGACAAAAAGTTTATTGTGAGAGCTTGTTAGTTTAAAAAAAATCTATAATTTGTTTAACCCAAACTATGTTCAAAGCTATCTTTTAGAAAACCTCCAAATACGGTAAAATAGGATTTTTTTTGGCAACGACCACATTATTTAACGCAAACTTTTGCTGCGTTTGTTTTGTTCACCAATCTGCAGAATTAAACTTTATCTAAATCAAGGCGACATTCTTTATCGTTAAGAAAATAATTTTGTGAAATAAAAATAAAAAAGATAAGTAAAAACTTTTAAAAACAAAATTGAATTGTGTAATTTATAATTGTAATTTCCTGCAAGGATTTCACTTAAAGATTTTATCAATAAATGGTAAAATCTTTAAGTGAAATTCTTGCATGAAACCAAATTGTTCTTATTTGTATCTGAGAAAGGATAAAAAAGATGAAATTTATATTTTATTTTGATACTGTGCTTTGAAGCACAATTTTTAAAAAGCTATAGAATTTATGTAAAAGAAAGAGTTTTCAAACTGCACGTTTAAGTTTCCTTTAAGTGTCTCAAAAAAAAAAAAAAAAATTCAAATTTAAGCCACAAAAATGCGAGTTAACGAACAAAAAAATTACCTTTTTTGAAAATCTTTTATTTCAAGGATTCTATGAGATTCTTTAGAATTCCTTCATTTAAACCTCGCCGATCTATCATGATTCTCGTATTTACAAGCAGCGCTTTCTTTGTTGTTTAGAATTTATACTTCTTTTATTATATGGCAGATGTTAAATTTTGTACTTTCTGTTTTTAACTGTTAAATGCACCTTTAACTGTACTTAAATTAAATTACAATATCGAAAGCTTTCTCTCAAAAGATTGGAGGCTGGAAGCGAAATACAATAAATATATTTATAAACCTAGGTGTGAGTGTGTGTTGTATATATATATAAATATATATATATATATATATATATATATATATATATATATATATATATATATATATATATATATATATATATACAATCTCATATTAGCAAAGTTTTAAATAATCTTTTCAATTTAATAAAGGTATGGCAAATTTTATCAACATAAAGTACTTCCAGTTAATTTTATCAGTCATACCTCAAGTTTATGTCATTTTCAAACACCTATATTAATTTTAAACTATCTATCCCAGATATCACATGGACGTCGGCCCGATGTCTTGCCGACATGTTTTATATCAGCTTTAGATCGGCATGGTTTTACTTCATCGGCCCGATGTCGGTCTGACAAATAAAATAAGTTAACTTGTATTTCATCGGAAAACATAATCGGCTAGATATCTGCGAACAGACCATAAAACAATTATATATATTAACTAGATGTCTAACTTCACAAACACTCCGTAAGAAAAAGTGAAGAAAGATTTTAAAGCTTTTAATGCCGTTTTATTTAAACTGACAACACTTCATTTTTGTTTTGCTTTTATTTATAATTGTGTCATTTCAGGCTGGCAAAAACTTTAGCACGAGTTAGATATCTAGCTTATATATATTATTGCAATAAAATGACTTGTTCTGTGAATGTTTACAATGCGCAGGCGCAATGATACTAAGCGTGAGCAAATTAACGCATTACTTAAGAGCTATTGTCTGAGAAATGTAGGCAAAATAAGCAAATTTTGGAAGTGATGTCTTCAAATTGTACTCATTTTTAGATATTTTGCAAAAGACAATGAAAGTAGGCCACTGGTAATTTTTTTTCTAAAATTTTTATTGATTTCGGAGATATTGGGTCCCAAAATTTGGCCCGTTTTGAGAAAACTTTGCGCATTGAGTGCAATTGCTACTTTGAGGAGTAGTTTTAGCAACATGAATATGACAGAAACATTTCTTTTTAATTTTTTTACTAATCTGGGTAGGTTTCTACAGTAAAAGTAAAAATTCAACAAGATTACATTTTCAGTTGTCTAGAAATCGTGGTCCTAAACCACAACATTTGAAATTTTACCCTAACTTTGAGCTCTAATATCTCTTAAGGCCAATACTTGTACGTAGTTTTTTTAGATATTTTTGAAAGACACTAAGACATACATTGACTTTTTGGAACAAAAACCATGTGCACGCAAGGACCTGGGAAGAAGTAACCTGCCAAAAATCACTTTTTGCGTTCAACGCGCTTTGATAGATCACCCATAACAACCGTGGCCTTAGGTCCACCATGAACAGTATAAGTTATTTATTTTCCTTAAATATGCATCTTTAAATATCTGAAAAAAATCTATGTGCTCGAGTGATAAAAAGCCTATAGATGTCCTAGAAGTAGCCTTATTTTGCCAATTTTTTAACTAAAAAAATACCCTAGCAACGGTATAGATATACTTAGCAACGGATACTTTCCAGCCTTATTAATTAGTACTGCTATTAAAAATTTTAACATGATACTTTTTTATAAAGGAACTGTACAAGAGAACTTGAAATAAATACATATCGCACTTAAAAAAAAAAACAAATAAAAAATGTATATAAATACAATGTTCTATCTAATATAATATATTATATCAGGTAGAACATTGCTTGAGTTACATGACATAAATTTTTTTCAGTAGTTTTCAGTAGAAGAATTAAAATTTGTTAGTAAAAACTGCATTTTTTTAATATTAGTCAATAAATAATTAACAATAAACAAAACATGTCAGAGAGCAAGAATAAAGCCAGTCCTTATGAGAAATGTATATATTTTAATAAAGAGAAGACTTCTTGTGGTCCTTTTAAGTGTTGGAACAAAGATGGAATCTTTTAAGTTAATGAATTAACTGCTGACATAACTAATCATTTACAAGCTTTAAAGGTATGAATAATATTAGAGCATTATTTGCTTTTTTATTAAAAGAAACAGGATTTCTTACTTCATAGGTGGAAAATCTAACGTTACTGTTTTATAGCTACTACCGACAAACCAGTGAATGAAAAAACCTTGATTGATAGCCGGCTACAAGCTTATCTTTTACGCTATGACTCAATATGTGCGTACCATCGTTTTTCTTTTGGTATTGGCCGGAAGCAGACAAACAGTTGTCAACACCCAAGACATGAATTTCAAATCGGTAAAAAAGCACCAAAAATTAGATCCGTCCCTTTGAACACCCTTGCTGCTTATAGTGAAAAGAATTTATCACTTCCTGTTGGAGCCGTATTTTGCTTCAACCACCTAAAAAGTATTTCTACAGGTAACAATATTGACATGTTAGAACCAGCTCCAACACCAATAAAGCCTTGCTTTCCTGCTGATGACATATATGTTCCAGATAGAACAATCATTTCAGATGAAACTATCAAAGAATCAAAAAAAGCGGCTAGCTCTTTGTGTGAAGCATTTAGAGCAAGTCCACTGTTCTTTTAGATAAAGCAAGTTCACCAGCAGCTGAGTACAATTTTAAAGCCAAGTGAATATGTGACAACTCAACAAACTCGATCATTATTCTGTAGGCAAGTAAATGAACTTGTATATTTACAAATACCCAAAGTAATTATGCTAAAAAATGTGATTTTTTTCTTTTTTTGGGACTTGAGATAAACATTTAGCAATTTCCTTTATCCTTCAAGTGTAATTTTTTAGATGGAGTAAGCAAAAAAGAACAGGAAGGTTGGCAACCACTTTTTGTAAAGAGGTTAACTTAACTGATGATATGATTGATGAAACTGTTGATATGAAAGATGCACCTGAAAACGAAGATGATTTAAACAACAATATTCAGTTGATTGCAAAGGAGTTAGCAGCTGATTTTCAAATTGGTGATTGGATTATTGTTTCATACTTTATGCAATGGTATCCTGCAATAATTAAAAATGTAAGAAGTTTTAACACTATAATATTGTATTTTTGTGTATTGAAATCTATTACAAAGTTATTGGTTTATTAACCATATTAACTAATTTCAAGGAATATTTAGGAAGCAGCAATGGTTAGACGTTACTTTACCTTAACCATTAGGTCAATGATAATGGAATATATGTTTCTTGTATGGAAATGTCTGTTACACCTGGAAAGAACTGCTTCAAGTGGCCAACCAAAGAAAATATTCTCCAATGTTCGTCTCTTGACGTTGTTTGTAAGATTGCACCAACACCAACTAATGAAAGAGGTGATTATTCACTCTAAAAAGACGATATTGACAACGTGGAGATTCAGATCGGCCTTTAATAAATTTATTATATATTTTTCTTAATTCTTATAAAACTGCATTTCCCATCAGTTTTAAACGGAAAAAACGATCTTGAAGTTTAATGGTTCTTTCTTTCATTGATAAAATTAAAAAAAAATTCTTTTTTCAATTTCTCTTGTACAGTTCCTTTATAAAAAAGTATCATGTTAAAATTTTTAATAGCAGTACTAATTAATAAGGCTGGAAAGTATCCGTTGCTAAGTATATCTATACCGTTGCTAGGGTATTTTTTTAGTTAAAAAATTGGCAAAATAAGGCTACTTCTAGGACATCTATAGGCTTTTTATCACTCGAGCACATAGATTTTTTTCAGATATTTAAAGATGCATATTTAAGGAAAATAAATAACTTATACTGTTCATGGTGGACCTAAGGCCACGGTTGTTATGGGTGATCTATCAAAGCGCGTTGAACGCAAAAAGTGATTTTTGGCAGGTTACTTCTTCCCAGGTCCTTGCGTGCACATGGTTTTTGTTCCAAAAAGTCAATGTATGTCTTAGTGTCTTTCAAAAATATCTAAAAAAACTACGTACAAGTATTGGCCTTAAGAGATATTAGAGCTCAAAGTTAGGGTAAAATTTCAAATGTTGTGGTTTAGGACCACGATTTCTAGACAACTGAAAATGTAATCTTGTTGAATTTTTACTTTTACTGTAGAAACCTACCCAGATTAGTAAAAAAATTAAAAAGAAATGTTTCTGTCATATTCATGTTGCTAAAACTACTCCTCAAAGTAGCAATTGCACTCAATGCGCAAAGTTTTCTCAAAACGGGCCAAATTTTGGGACCCAATATCTCCGAAATCAATAAAAATTTTAGAAAAAAAATTACCAGTGGCCTACTTTCATTGTCTTTTGCAAAATATCTAAAAATGAGTACAATTTGAAGACATCACTTCCAAAATTTGCTTATTTTGCCTACATTTCTCAGACAATAGCTCTTAAGTAATGCGTCAATTTGCGAAAATTGTCTTAAAGACAATTATTGTCTAAAGATTTCAAAGCCAATATTTTGAAATTTTTAGCTGAAGTAAACTTTAGACTTTTGTAAACTTAGTATTTGAGAATTGAGTTCTCTATCAAAGTTTATCTTTATAATAAATTGAAAGGCAAGTTTTTTTTAACTACTAAATTTATTTTGCAGACTTGATTTTTAATGCAAAAATGAAATAAAACTATAGCTAGAAATTTACAAAACGTGTATTATATCGTCTATTGTCACGTAAAACTCATTAAGTGACACTGCAGCTAATTTGAGATAATCAAGTTTTAGTTTATTTTATTAAAATTCCATTTATCGAGATAATAATGTGATATCTCTAGATAAAATACTTCTATTTCGGATTGATTTACGCACTAAGTGACTTTTTCTTGCAATATGTTGTTAATATTTGGGCATCATAGTGTATAAGAGTCAATTTCCCATAAAACTGTACTTAATGAGTTTTAGTTGTCAACCGACGATATATATATATATATATATATATATATATATATATATATATATATATATATATATATATATATATATATATATATATATATATATATACCCAGCAAACATGCTTTCAGCGGACCGTGATGCGTAAAGCCGCCGCCAGTATGCCGCTGCTGGCCCACTGTGATGCTTTATGCGGATTTTTGCTGCTGGCTAACCGATGATGGACCGTTATCTCGATTTTATGTTGGCTCACCGCCGTTGGCTAAAAAACGGCAAAACGCTTCGTTGTGGATACGTTTTTAAATCGGCATGCCAGCTTCGGTAAACACATGGCGATACATAATAGTTTTGCCAATACAAATCCAGAGTTGGCTTTCGGATAGCGGTAAGCTGTCGTTATAACACCAAAAGCAGGCATTTCAATTGAAGTGCCTGCTTTTGGTGAGACTTAGATTGATCGATGTTTATATTGTGACTATTTTATAAAAAATTCACTGATTATAACTTATTAGTGTTAAAATATATGCTTAAAATTGTTATTACATTTATTTTTTAACAATAGTTTATTTAATATTTATAACTCTGATAAAATTATATACTAAGTAAAACAGTAAGTATTAAATAAATAAGATGTAAAAAAAAATCAAATTAGTTTTTATTCTTAAAATATAAATTATATATATATAAATTTATATTGAATCTATATCTATACTTTATATTATAAAATAAAGCTATAATTATTGCTTATTAAAAGTTATATGATTTTAACATTGTTATAATCTTATAGCTATACTTATAGCTATACTTTATAATATTGAGTTTAGATATTGATATAAAGTATAGATATAGATGCTATATATATTTGTAAGACTCAAAATTAAAAAGACTAATTTATATATATATATATATATATATATATATATATATATATATATATATATATATATATATATATATATATATATATATACAGTCAGTCACAAAAGTTTTCGTATACCTTACAATTTAGAGAAAACACTTAATAAAAACCATTTTAGATGCAAAAAAATAATTTTATATCAAAGTAACAAGAATATATCGTACAAGAAATAAAAAATAATTAACTAAATAAAAATATTTATTTGTAAAACTGAAAAAGTATAATTTTTGAATTTATAATATTTCACAAAAGTTTTTCTACACTAAACAAAACTTGTAAAAAAAACAAGAATATGAAAAATTAAAAAATTTTTAGTATTTTGTTGAGCATCCATTGGCATTTACACAAGCTTTTAATCTTCTGTTCATCGATGACACTAATTATTTGGTATAAGAAGATGGAATTTTATTCCATTCTTCTAGTAAGATATTTTTTAGCATATTAACATTTGTTATTCTATGTTTCCTGCTTGTCTGTCTAAATAATCCCACACATTCTCTATTTGGTTAAAGTCTGGTGATTGGGGAGGAGAATGCAGTTGTTTTAGAATATTGTAGAGCAACCATGATTTTACAACATAAGCAGTGTGTTTTGGATCTTGATCCTGTTGAAATATCCAATTATTTCCTAACTTTAATTTAGCAGCATCTGATTTCAAATTATCTTTTATAATGTCCAAATATACCCAGCGATTTATATTATATGTATTTTTTAATATATACCAGCTTTAGTAAATAAAACAATTTATATAAATTTATATAAGTTTCAATAATGAGCTTTTGGACAAAACGGCCAAGAAAAAACTGATGCCTACATCAAGTTTACCAATGCCATTAAATATAAAGGCACTTTTTAGTTCAGAAGATGAATAAAAATTTTAAATAAAATAAACATCTTTACTTACAAATATGTTATATTTATTTACAAATTTGTTATCTTTATTTTACAATATTTAATATATTTTTAAATATTTTATATTTTAAACTTACTGGAGTAAAGTATTTGTGCAATAAATATTACTGTTTCCATGTTTTTCATTTTCATTCCCTTTTAGTGTAACCTCTTGTATATGAGATTGTTAATGAGAATTTAAATTGATCGTGATATTAAATGTTACCAGTGAATAAAGTAAGATAGATTTTATTATTTTAATGTTATTTGTTTCAATGTTGTTTTTGAAAGAAATCCAAAATATAATTTCTGGAGTCTGTCTACTGTTTGAAAAAATTATATACTTATTTACTAAACCATTTTATTTCATTCAACTATTTGGCTTTCTTTATATTTTTTCAAGGTATTTTCATAGTATATTATATTGTGCTATGTTTTTGTTTGCATGGTGAAAACTATGTTCAATGTGCAAACTATATTTTAGTTCATCAAATTATATTTTTATTGATGTGTTCTGTCTTTGATTCATTCTTTTTCAGATCTGCACTTGTGTCTTAGGCCTATGGTTTGCAAAAGGTTCACCATTGGCGTTAAGTTGCTGTGGGTTTCACAGTTTGATTTCCAACCTGGCATGTAAGTATATCATTTTTAAATACTATTTTATTTGACGGAACGTTGTTCAAAAGTTGTCGATTAGCCGCCATCGGTCCGCTGCCGAACCGCCTGCAGCTTTCCGCTAACGGACCGATGTAAATACGATGTGCAAGCCTACGCGGCAACGCAGCGGGCGGCCGACGTCGGCACAGCATAAGTGCTGACAGTAGTTCGTTGTCGGTCCGCCTGCTTAATGTTTGCTGGGATATATATATACCCAGCAAACATTAAGCAGGCGGACCGACAACGAACTACTGTCAGCACTTATGCTGTAACTTTTGAACGGTCCGTCAGCGGCAAATCGATGATAAAGCGATAGCGGAATAGCATAGGACCTATAATAAGTTTTCACTAAAATTTGAATGCATTGATATACATATTATTTTTGTATTTTTGTTTGAATAGAACGCACTTATCGTTAGCAAAATTGTGTATATCTTTCAGCGCAATTTTTACATATAAAAGAATGGCAAATCCTGCCGATGCCTGGAAGGCACATCAAATACCTTTTGACTTTGTGCATATGTATATAGCCATTAAATACGAATTTATTATACTAAAATTCTCCTTGCACCAAAAAACACTACCCAACTGTAAATCATTAGGTCATACGTGGCAACGCTTAAGCTCGGTGAACAAAAAGAATAGTCAGAAGTTATAATAAAAATCATTTTAAGATTGCAATTTACAATTACAATATGAATATTAAAGTCACAATAATATTTTTAAAATTTAAAACAGAATATATAAAATATTTGTATCTATAGGTTATTGCTTAACTTGCGTTTAGCGAACGTTTAAAATATAAAACATAAAATAAATAGTTAATTTTAAACATATCTTTAAGTTTAATTTATTCTCATTTCAATCAAAAACTAAATATACTCAGAAAAACAATATGTGCAGTCTGCAGACTTCTGACATTTACCTGAAAGCAGACAATGACATAATGAAAATATTGAAACAGTTAAGTTTAGAGCTATTACAACAAAGATAATAAACTTACCTTCTCAGTCCTTAAAAACGTTTTTGTTTAAAATAGTCTGATCATCAGTTATTGACAAATAACTCCAGATACTAAGTTTATCTACATTGAATAAATATATATTTAATTTTATTATTTAAGCGTAATTTAAAACATAAAAACAACAAAAACATTGCTTAATTATATTGCTACATTATACTAAGGAAACATCTTTAAAAAAAACTATATAAAAATTAAGTCATATTGCGTGCCTTTTTTTAAAAATAAAACTTCATATACAGTAACCTTAAATACTCTACCTGGTATACTGATTCCTACCAATACGCTTGAGGGGCTAATGAACAATAAAAAAAAATTGTTGTTTCATTAAAAAAATTATCTTTAATTTTGATTTTAAGTTAACAAATAAAATAGTATTTAAAAATGATATATTTATATTCCAGGTTGGAAATCTAACTGTGAAACCCACAGCAACTTAACGCCAATGGTGAACCTTTTGCAAACCATAGGCCTAAGACACAAGTGCAGATCTGAAAAGAATGAATCAGAGACAGAAAACATTAATAAAAATATAATTTGATGAACTAAAATATAGTTTGCACATTGAACATAGTTTTCACGATACAAACAAAAACATAGCACAATATAATATACTATGAAAATACCTTGAAAAAATATAAAGAAAGCCAAATAGTTGATTGAAATAAAATGGCTTAGTAAACAAGTATATAATTTTTTTCAAACAGTAGACAGACTCCAGAACTTATATTTTAGATTTCTTTCAAAAACAACATTGAAACAAATAATATTAAAATAATAAAATCTATCTTACTTTATTCACTGGTAACATTTAATATCACAATCAATTTTAATTCTCATTAACAACCTCATATACAAGAGGTTACAGTAAAAGGGAATGAATATGAAAAACATGGAAACAGTAATATTTATTGCACAAATACTTTACTCCAATGAGTTTAAAAAATAAAATATTTAAAAATATATTAAATATTGTAAATTAAAGATAACAAATTTGTAAATAAAGATGTTTATTTTATTTAAAAATGCTATTCATCTTCTGAACTAAAAAAATGCCTTTTTATTTAATGGCATTGGAAAACTTTATTTAATGGCATTGGAAAACTTGATGTTTGTCCAAAAGCTCATTATTGAAACTGATATAATTTATATAAATTGTTTTATTTACTAAAGCTGGTATATATTAAACAATACATATAATATAAATTGCTGGGTATATTTGGACATTATAAAAAATAATTTGAAATCAGATGCTGCTGAAAGTTAGGAAATAATTGGATATTTCAACAGGATCAAGATCCAAAACACACTGCTTATGTTGTAAAATCATGGTTGCTCTACAATGTTCCAAAACAACTGCATTCTCCTCCCCAATCACCAGACTTTAACCAAATAGAGAATGTGTGGGATTATTTAGACAGACAAGCAGGAAACATAGAATAACAAATGTTAATATGCTAAAAAATATCTTACTAGAAGAATGGAATAAAATTCTGTCTTCTTATACTGAAAAATTAGCGTCATCGATGAACAGAAGATTAAAAGCTTGTGTAAATGCCAATGGATGCTCAACAAAATACTAAAGATTTTTTAATTTTTCATATTCTTGTTTTTTTTCACAAGTTTTGTTTAGTATAGGAAAACTTTTGAGACCTATTATTAATACAAAAATTAAACTTTTTCAGTTTTACAAATAAATATTTTTATTTAGTTAATTATTTTTTATTTCTTGTACGATATATTCTTGTTACTTTGATATAAAATTATTTTTTGCATTTAAAATAGTTTTTATTAAGTGTTTTCTATAAATTGTAAGGTGTACAAAAACTTTTGTGACTGACTGTATATATATATATATATATATATATATATATATATATATATATATATATATATATATATATATATATATATATATACACAGTCAGTCACAAAATGATTTAATTTTGAGTCTTATAAATATATATTGAATCTATATCTATACTTTATATCAATATCTAAACATAATATTATAAAGTATTGTTATAAGTATAGCTATAAGTATAGCTATAAGATTATAACAATGTTAAAATCATATAACTTTTAATATTAATAAGCAATAATTATAGTTATATTTTATAATATAAAGTATAAATATAGATTCAATATAAATTTATATATATATAATTTATATTTTAAGACTAAAAATTAATATGATTTTTTTTACATCTTATTTATTTAACACTTACTGTTTTACTTAGTATATAATTTTATCAGAGTTATAAATATCAAGTAAACTATTGTTAAAAAATAAATGTAATAACAATTTTAAGCATATATTTAAACCCTAATAAGTTATAATTAGTGAATTTTTTATAAAACAGTCACCATATAAAAATCGATCAATCTAAGTCTTACAAAAAGCAGGCATTTCATTTGAAATGCCTGCTTTTGGTGTTATAACGACAGCTTACCGCTATCCGAAAGCCAACTCTGGATTTGTGTTGGCAAAACTATAATGTATCTCCATATGTTTACCGAAGCAGACATGCCGATTTAAAATGTTCATGTTCTCCTGATAATAAAGTAACTTCTTTAAGCAAGCACATCTGCTTTAAAACATGTCGAGCAGCATACAATGTCAAAACTTTTTTATAAGCTGCCTCAGCAGAATTGGGATCAAATGCATCAACAGAAACTTTTTGCATTTGGAAAATTGTCTTATGATCCCTTTCATTACGCATAGATGTTAAAACAACATAGAATTTACCAAGAAAGTCTTCTAAGGAGCTGTTACAGTCAATAACTTCTTTTAACTTTCCATTGAAATTTTCCAGGCGGTTATTGGTGCTATTCATGAAGTTTCCACTAACAAATTTCAAAACAAAAACCCACTCATCACGAATATTATGCCAATTGTTGTTATAATAATCTATAACGGTGGAAGGAGCTGATGAAACAAATAGTCTATATAACTCGTCATAATTTTCCTCTGAGGTTGCAAAAGTTAATTTCTGAATAAACTCTAGAGATGAAATTCGTTCCCCACTAGTAATCCCAAGTTTGACAGTTGTAATTTCACGACTAAAAGTTCTGAAATACAAGATAATGTTAGCTTATTAGAAATATCAAAATATGTAAGATTCTGTAGATAATCGAACAAATTTAAAAAAAATCCTAACTGAAATCTGAACAAGAAAATATTCCTTAATCAATTAATTATTCACATATCAACAATGATTATTACCACAGGGTATGAAATAAACAGAGTAATAGAGAAACCCCTGGAAAGGCACCACATAATACATCTCTCTCTGTAAAGTCTTTATCTGTCATGAAGACATTTGTCTTTGGCCAAGAAGTATTATAACTCTTAAATCTTTCAATGAACCAACTAAAAATTATGTACAAAAGATTTCATAACTTTTAAACAATCTTTTTTCTATGTATATATATTTTTTTTGAAAGAATTTTGTGTGGGTGTGTATGACTCAAGGACACCTAATACTGTCAGATTGTTTTATTTAATATTAGTTTTATCTGCTATAAAGTAAATACATCAAAGTCAGATATAGTTAACAAATCAAACCTCAGAGATGCAGCATCTTCACGTGTAAGCAAACCTACAGCAGCTATTTCACTTTCACCTATGAAAAATATTTCTAGTAACAAGCAAATTTCAAAACTCTAACAAAAAAAGCACAGCAGTAACCAAATTCAAAATTAATAACTAAAGTTATGTAAAGAAGCAATCCAAACTTACCAGCTCCATCTTTGCATAGCAGAATATATACTGGCAGACGAATTTCTAATAATTTATAAGTTGCATCCATGCATAAAAATTCAGGAAATGCATTGTAAGCACTATGCATTGAAATATCTTGGAAGAAAAGCCCTTGTAAATTATCTTCTGCATCTGTTAAAACATCTACATTAGCATCTAAAATGCATATATATATATATATATATATGAAAAAAGAGGATGCATTATATGTAACAACATGAAAATCAAAAAATGAAAACAATGATAACTATAACTCTTTACAAAAAAACTTTTGTTTTATGACTTTCTTACTGTATTTTTCCTTTAAAGTCTTAACAAAACTTGTTAAATTGTTTCGTGTATCACTTTTGTGCGCAGAAGCAGCAATGTTTGATAAGTCACGAAGAGTTATCATTTTTCCAGTCTCCTTTGACAAT
The DNA here is from genome assembly GCF_058129835.1 of Hydra viridissima. Taxonomy (NCBI): domain Eukaryota; kingdom Metazoa; phylum Cnidaria; class Hydrozoa; order Anthoathecata; family Hydridae; genus Hydra; species Hydra viridissima. Next base: position 12,742,076 of record NW_028324301.1, on the reverse strand, counting down.
TCACGTTGAAGTAGCATTTTGTTAGCTTTTAAGCGTAACAAGTTTTCTGCTTTTGCAATAGCATAATTAGGAAGTCTTCTTTGCTTTGGTAAGTACTTATACAAAATCTATTTTTAAAAGCAATTATTTTATTCGTTTAATCAATTACAAAATATAATCTAATATGGTTTTGTTATAATGCCTACAACATATAATCTAATATGGTTTCTAACCACAATACCTTTCCAGAAAATGTCAGTCACAAAATTTTTAAAATTAAATTGCAGGATATTTCAAGAATTTAATTCATATATTTTAGAACATTTTATCATAAATGTTATAACTTACTTCAGATACTTCATGATTATGTTCATTGTTTAAATCTTGCAAAATTAATGTTTGCCCATCTTCTGATGCTTTAAAACTTTAGAAGAATGGACACTCTTTCTTATAAGTTCTATAATAAACATGTTCAAAACCGGTTACTTTTTCATAAAAAGAATATGCTATCCTTTGATGAAATAAGGCATTTAAATTAGAACATTGTTTATTTCCTATGCATAAATAAGTTATCAATTTATTTCTTTAAACCTTTTATTTGTAATAAATTCTTCATTAATAATAACAAAGTTATGAAATAAAAAAAGTACTAACAAAGTTTGACGTTTTCCATTGCCTTTATTTGTAAATTTCCTTCCACCATGTATACAACAATACTTTATATAGTAATACTGTATCTGTGGAGCTATTGTAGCAGCTTTTCTTGGAATGGTTTTTCTAGCAGCTTCAATTGTTTTGGCGTCACGAATCCACAACTGCACAAAATGAGAATCTTCATATTTCTTAATAACTGATTTTAAATCTTCAAATGATAAAAAATGTATCTTTGCATGCAAAACTAGTTGATATCTTTTAAGTATGAATGAAATGAAATTTTTCAAATATATAGTTCAAATATTTTCCCAATGATCGGAATTTAAAATATCGATAGCTCCGCGCAAAATCGGACTATCTGCAATCTCCGCCAAAAACAAAATTGGCATATCTGCAATCTCCGCGTAAAACAAAATTGGACTATCTGCATTTTTGCCAGATACATTTTTGGACTATCTGCGTTTTTCGGGTGCATAAATTTTTGGTGGTGTTTCTTTAAATATTTGAAGTTTTTTATAAAATTCTACAATTTTTTAAATAATAGCGATTATTTAAACATTTATTAATAGCGATTATTTAAACACAAAACCTTGATCATAACTTGATTAAGTTTGTGAGTAATCAAGTAGTTTTAGTTAAGATAAATATGTTAAAAATAACTTATGTTATTGTTAATAATAATATAGCATATGTAACAAAACATTGCTATGTTACATACTAATTGCTAAATTCGTCATACATACTTTGTCAATTTTATTTAGCCTTGTTGTTGTGACTAATAAGTTTAGATCAAATTAAGTTCTTGTTATGTTATGTTGCAATGTTGCTAAGTGGTCTTTATACACAAGATCTGCATATAAATATATACAGGATGTCAGCCAAATCAGGAAAATGCCAGGGAATTCGGATATCTTCAAAAAAATCAGGGGATTATCAGAGAAATTAGGTTAAATTTTAGAAAAATCAGGAAAGATGAGTCTTTAATCAAACTTATATAACTTAAATAAGTTGTATATAGTTCACGTAATCTAAAAGTTTATTTGGCAGTTAGTTTTATGAACCTCTCTTGATATATTTAATGTGGGTTGTATTATTGTTTATATTTTTGCAGTTGAAGAGCATTTTTCTAAACGAGAAATAGGTAAATATCAGGGAAACGCTAGGAAAATCCAACTTAAAATATTGGCAGACACCCTGTATATATATATATATATATATATATATATATATATATATATATATATATATATATATATATATATATATATATATATATATAAATTAGCAAAAATACTTATCTAATTTTTTCTTTGACAGCTTGTTTTACCATCAGTAGGTTCATCAGGAAGTCTGATGAACCTAGTGATGGTGAAAGATAAGTTTATAAATATATAAGGTTAATATATAACATGTTAACTAATGATTAATTTGTTAACCTTCCTGATTACTTATTGATGGTGAAACAAGTTGTGGAAGATAAAATTAGATAAGTGTTTTTACTAATTTATTACTGCTCTGCTCTTTAAGACCATTGAGCACTCTATTTTTAGAATACACTAACATAGTTTATATATATATATATATATATATATATATATATATATATATATATATATATATATATATATATATATATATATATATATATATATATATATATATATTAGGGCCCTGCGAATCGCTTCGATTCGATTCGATTCGATTTGCGAATCAAATGCCGCTTCGATTCGAGATTCGATTCGAAAAAAATGATTCGAGTTTTTCGAATCATTTTTTTATTTAAATTACTTTATGTTTTCATACAAACGGCGTTAAAAAGTTTTCAAAATATCAATATTTATGTTATCAGAAAATTCAGCGGTAGAGTAATTTTGGAACGTAAACATACTTTTCATTACAATTAATTGTCGATTAGGGATTTAAACAGAGCGGAACGCAAATTTGTAACGCAAAAGTTAGGTTTTATTTTTTGCGTCGTTAATGTTTGACTTCGCTTTCACTAAAGTAATTTTAAATTCGATACTTTTTGTTTGTGCTACATCAAGCTATTTTTGCATCAAGCTATAAAATGACTTCTAAAAAATTGGCAGTTAAAGAATTCTTTGAAAAAAAAGGAGTATTCTGGCAATGCAAACAAGAAAAATGCAACAAAAAGTATTCTGTTTAGAAAACTGGAACTTTATCTCATCTATGGAACCATTTAAAACGTGACCATAAAAAACTACTCGTAGAAGCAACAAAAAAGCGCACATCTGCTACTAAAAGAAAAAAGAATTCCAATAACACAATCGAGCAATCATCAAGTTCCTCGTTAAATTCGAATTTTATTCGACTATATTTATTTCAATAGATACAGTTATTAAAAAAAACTACGACCGTACAGTGCTTAGACTTGTAATTGAAGATGGAAGATCATTTGAGACAACTTCTGGATCTAGCTTTATTTATCTGTGCTCGGTGCTTACTCAAGGGCAATATCATCCACCACACCCGACCACTTTATCTCGAAATTTAGGTGACATGGTCGATGATTTATATATTAACTTCCAACAAAGTATAAAAAGCCAATTAATCTCCAAACCTAGCATCACTTTTGATCACTTTAAAGCCGACAATGGCGATAACTTTCTTGTTTCTACTTGCCACTTTATTTCATCCTGTTGGGTTTTAGAACCATGCTGTTTATCAGTTGTAAATCTGGAAGTAATAAATGCTTGTCACAAAGCTACTTCCACTGAAGAAGTTTTAAGAAACGTGCTGTCAAAATTTGACTTGACTTCAGATAATATTTTCCGAGCTACAACCGATACTACTCCTAGTATGCCATGCACACTTAAACTTCTTGGGATTGATTGGCTAGGCTGTTGTGCTCATAAACTCCAACTTTGTGTGAAATCAGCTATACACAACCAACCAATTCTTGTTACATTAATTAGCAAGGCTCATAAAATAGTAGGATTTTTTCACTCATCATCAGTTGGACAGGCAGCTCTCAAAAAGTATCAGATTTCTCAAGGAAAACCTGAGTCAAAGCCTCCAATGGATGTGGAAACGCGCTTTAACAGCACTTCTAACTTATTGGAATGGATTTAAAAAAAAAATGATTCTATAGAGATTGCTCTAGCTGAGTGTTCACAAAAAAAAAACTGAATGAAAGTGCCACCGACTTGTCTAACTGAAACACAAGTGCAATTGTTAACAACAGTCGCTCCTATTTTTAATGCAGTATCTGAAGCCACTACTATACTAAGTGCGGAAAAAAGCGTAAGCATTAGTTTAGTTTATCCGTGCATTACAACTTTGAAAAATTATCTTCGCTTGATGGATAAAAGAGGGATGGGTAAATTTGTCGACAATCATATTACGCAGTTGGAAATGAGGTTTGATTTAAGTGAAGACGTTTTTCTTACCGCTACTTTCTTAGACCCTCGATTTAAATCAGAAATGTTTACTTTGGCAGAGAAACAAATCGTATAATCTTATCTAATGACATCTGGAAAAACACGATTTAAATATTACTATGATTCCCGCTGAAATTCAACTCGAAGTAGCAAATTTTTCATCTGAAGCAAATGGAATTTTCGATAAAATGTTTGAACATATCACTAAAAATCGTACTCTACCAGAGAAAGGAACTTTAGATCAGCAATTACATTTTGAAACTACTTCATACATCGAAGAGAAAACGTTGGGACGTCCAGATTGTTCTATTCTGTACTGGAAAAACAAACGTAACATTTTCCCTTTATTATCAAAAGTTGCAACTGATTTTCTTGCTGTTCAAACTACAAATTGTTCGTCTGAAAGAGTTAACTCTGTGGGAGGAGGAGTGATTGACAGTAAACGCAGTAGTCTTTCCGAGCAAAATGCGGAATGGTTAATTTGGGCTAGAAGTAACAAAAAGAGTTTGTTCAAATAACATTCAAATTTTGTAATATTTTGTATAGCATACATGAAAATAAAGATAAAAAACTTAAGTTTCTTTCAACTAGTGATTCGATTCGTGATTCGATTCGATTCGCGAATCAAGACCTGCTTCGATTCGAAACCAAAAATGCCGATTCGCAGGGCCCTAATATATATATATATATATATATATATATATATATATATATATATATATATATATATATATATATATATATATATATATATATATATATATATATATATATATATATATATATATATATATATATAGTATTGTAGAAATTATGTTAATATTTCCAGTAAGAGTGCTCAATACAGCGTAGAATAAGTAGAGCGAATATACTATTATTGTTATTATATAAACTAAATAATTAGCTTGGTTTATATTACATTACTTAAAGTTTCACGCAATAGCGATCATCAGATGTTATAAAACCGTTAAAAAACGTAACGACAAAAAATACGAAAAATACGAAAAAAGTGCTATGGAGTGTCTGCTATGATGGCATTAAAGTTTTTTATTAAAAATTTATTTTCATAGCGGCACTTTGATGTTAGTTCGCTTCGTTTATTGAGCAAGTCTAGTTTCGAGGTAATAATGTGGTACTTTTCGGTCAAGCACAAATTACAGTAATTGCCACCAGGTTTAAATGGTTCTGCCTGATCGAGAATATTCCACGTAAGGATGGGTTCTAAACTTTTACTTTTGCACTCCCATACAAATTTAGAAAGTTCAGTGGAGTTTGCTTTATTTTCATAACGAAAAGAATTCTTATGCTTATACCATCTGTCTTTAAAGGTTTTTTCAGTGAGCCCAATATAATAATGCCCCTTTTCTTGCTGCTGAGTTTTTACGCCGCAAATATAAATAAGGTTTTTCTTAAGGCATTTTCCGTTTAGTGGGCATGCGGCGGTTTGTCGGCAATTGCTTGACTGGCTATTATTGTCAGTAGTATTAGATAGAATTCTTTTGTTATGAGCAGTAATAATTTTCTTAATATTTGAGAGGCAGCTGTAACTAACTTTGACATTGTTCCGGTTAAAAAGTTTGTGGAATTTATGGTCTTTAGGAAAGCATTTATCAACTAAACCCAAAAATATCTTTGCTACGTTTTTTCTAACGTTCAGTGAAAACGGAGGGTTAAACCAAATAACGTTTCGTTTTCGAGATCCTGCATCACGTTTTGGCGTGTTTTGATTGAAAAAAATTTTTCCTTTAAATCCACAAGAAATGAGAGCGTTGTTATAAAACGGTGCGGCTCTATCAAAAACCTCTTTATTTGAAGATATATTACTGATGCGGTAAGAAATCATATTCGGTATCAATTTGATGATATTAGGTGGGTGATTGGAGTTGACGTTGATATACATAGGGTTATCTCCTTGTTTTCTGTAAGGTTGAAAAGTACTGTCAAGGAGATTAAGTGTAGTGTCGAGGAAGTTTACAATTTTTAAATTAGATTTAATAGTAATAGTAAGGTTGAATTTATGTTTAAAAATCTTGACAAAATTTTTCTTTATTTTTTCTGACTGAGGGCCGCTGATATTATAGAAGCAGCAGAGACCATCATCTCTATATAGGCCTGTGGTGTTGAGCCCGTATTCACTGGCAATAGTATATAATATGTATAGGCCTCCTAACTCGCACAGTTCGGCTCCGTCAAAACTTCCCATAGTAACGTCAAAATCAGGGTCGCCTGATTTTTTGCTCCACATATTATTTCCTGCGAAAAGTAAAGTTTTCCTGGTATGGTAGATGATGTTGATTGATTCATCAGGAATTATGGTGAACTTCTTAGCGTGTATTAAAGAATCATGAAGTAATTGTTTTGAAATACTTAGGTCGTTAGAAAAGTTCGTAGAACTCCCCTCTAAAAAAAAAAAAAGAAGAGCTTTTTTTAATTTTGTTTTATCAAATGTTCAAAATAATGTCCATCGTTATCTATACAAAGTTGCATCCTTTCAAGCCATTTGTCAAACGTTTTTTTATACTCTTCTTTGGGTATACTTTGAAGTAGCTTCGTTATGCGAGTTTTTTGACTTTCGACGTCAGTATCGTCATCAAGATTTTTTTTTATCAAGTCGAATAGCCAATAATTGGATGGAGCTAAGTCTGGTGAGTATGGTGGGTGGCGAATTATTGTAATTCCAGCTTGGTTTAGACAATTTGTGACGGTTTCAGTCACATGGGGTCGAGCGTTATCATGGAGAAATTTAAAATTTTGAGTGCCTGTTTTAGGTCTTTGCTTATTTATTTCGCATATAAGAGGTTTCAAACAATTTTTTACATAATATTCGCTAGTAATGGTGTCTCCCTTTTCAACATAACCCAAATGAACAACACCTGTTGTTTTGAAGAAGATGTAGAACATGTTTTTCGGCTGAAACCTGTCGCATCTTACTATAGTTCTTGGACTTTCACCTTCACCGACCCAACTAGCGTTAGCCGACTTGTGTCCAACTTGTCTCAAATAAAACCACGACTCATCCCCTGTAATAATATCACATAGTCTCCATGGACCGTTTCTGAAAAGAGCTAAATTTTCCTTACATGCCTCAACTCTATTCTTGCGATTTTGATCGGTTAACTCGTGGGGTATCCAACGTGATGTTAATTTTCTTTTTTTAAGTGCGTTGTGAATGATTTCGTTGATTGTAAAGCGATTAATCGATGTCAGGGCTTCAATTATATCATGTGTTGCATGAGGATTTTCTTCAATAATGGCTCGCACACGTTCAATATTCTCAGCTGTATACGTGGTTTGAGGGTGCCCTGAGCGAGGATCATCTTCGAGACTCTCTCTACCATCTTTAAATAAAGTAGCCCACTTGGCAACTGTACTATATTTTGGAGCTTGGTCACCATGAGAGCACGGGTTTTAATATATGCTCGATATTCAAATTTATCCATTTTCAAATTTTTTCTTGAAAACGTATATAGTAAAATTTAAATAACTTTTTTAATAAACATTCAAAATACTTCAACAAGTACTTAAAATGTTCATAATTAAACGCAGTTTAAAAAGATATATAAATATTTAATTATTTCCTGTCTCATTGTATCTTTATAGATGAAGTTCTACGAACTTTCCTAACGACCTAAGTAGAAGGATAGAACTCGTTAATGTCGTATTGAATAAAAGTACATAATTTTTTGTCTGGTATGGACTTGAACCACTCTATTACTTCTTTTGTATTATGCCATTGGTGTACGAGGGTGGCCTTTCTCACTCTGCTATTAATATCATCTAATAAAACTTTACTAATTTTCCCGAGCTCTGGTTTAGCGGGGTTTATTAAACGGCACTGAGGATTGTTGGCAAAATTATCCTTGTGGTCTTTTAGGGTATGATCCTAATTATTGATCCTAATTATTGATAAATAAAGTTTATGAAAAGTTGGAAACCATAATGTTTAATACTCATGCATGAGTTTTTAACTAGTTTGTGTTCAGTTAAGTAGCATCTCCAAAAAAGAATGGTTTTAAGTAGACAACAAAGAAAACTCCACATAGTTTGATTGCTTAATGAACAAAAATAGGTTTATAACAATAATTTTGTTAGTTACGATCTAGGTTACTATATATATATATATTTATATATATATATATATATTTTTATATATGTGTGTGTATATATACGTGTATATATAAATATATGTATATATATATATGTATATTTATATATATATATATACATATATATATATACATACATATATTTATATATACACGAAATTATTGTGATATATGTGTGTATATATATATATATATATATATATATATATATATATATATATATATATATATATATATATATATATACATATATCACAATAATTTCGTTAGTTAGGATCTAAGTTACTAAATATACATATATATATACATATATATATATATATATATATATGTATATACATATATATATATATATATATATATGTATATATATATGTATATTTAGTAACTGTATATATATACATATATATATATATATATATATATATATATATATGTATATATATACATATATATATATATATATATATATGTATATATATACATATATATATATATATATATATATATACACACACAGGGTGTCAGCCAATATTATAAGTTGGATTTTCCTAGCGTTTCCCTGATATTTACCTATTTCTCGTTTAGAAATATGCTCTTCAACTGCAAAAATATAAACAATAATACAACCCACATTAAATATATCAAGAGAGGTTCATAAAACTAACTGCCAAATAAACTTTTAGATTACGTGAACTATATACAACTTATTTAAGTTATATAAGTTTGATAAAGACTCATCTTTCCTGATTTTTCTAAAATTTAACCTAATTTCTCTGATAATCCCCTGATTTTTTTGAAGATATCCGAATTCCCTGGCATTTCCCTGATTTCGCAGACATCCTGTATATATTTATATGCAGATCTTGTGTATAAAGACCACTTAGCAACATTGCAACATAACATAACAAGAACTTAATTTGATCTAAACTTATTAGTCACAACAACAAGGCTAAATAAAATTGACAAAGTATGTATGACGAATTTAGCAATTAGTATGTAACATAGCAATGTTTTGTTACATATGCTATATTATTATTAACAATAACATAAGTTATTTTTAACATATTTATCTTAACTAAAACTACTTGATTACTCACAAACTTAATCAAGTTATGATCAAAGTTTTGTGTTTAAATAATCGCTATTAATAAATGTTTAAATAATCGCTATTATTTAAAAAATTGTAGAATTTTATAAAAAACTTCAAATATTTAAAGAAACACCACCAAAAATTTATGCACCCGAAAAACGCAGATAGTCCAAAAATGTATCTGGCAAAAATGCAGATAGTCCAATTTTGTTTTACGCGGAGATTGCAGATATGCCAATTTTGTTTTTGGCGGAGATTGCAGATATGCCAAATTTGTTTTCCGCGGAGATTGCAGATAGTCCGATTTTGCGCGGAGCCATCGATATATGAAATCGAAACTTGTTTTGACACGTGACTTTTTCAACCAATAAACGGGCTTCCGGCACTATAAGCAAATTTCGTTAGAGTGCCGACTTTCGGCACTCTATCCACGCACTATGCATCGCTTAGCGGAAATAGGATTTTGTACATAATTTTTAGTGATTTTTCATATTTAAACTTTTTAAGTTTTTTTTTTTGCATTCAGTTTTTAATTCTCTAAAAAAAAAAATTATTTTTAGTTTTTTTAAACTTTTGACATCTTAAGGGTTTTTTTGAGGTTTTAAAAAACTCGCATTTTTGTTAAAATCCTTTCAAAGTATATGATAAGAGTTAAATTTCTATATTATTTTTATGCGAAATTAAAATAATAATGTATTTAATAGAATGTAAAACAAGAAATGGAAAGAAAAGGTTTTTCAATAGCATTTTTTTGCTGATTTTTTGATTTCTTAAACATTGATTGATTTAAGCATGTAGTCACAGAGGTCGCCTCGTTTTTTTTGAATAAAATATAGCTACTGCGAATCGACTTTACTGCCATGGAAAAAAATTGAGGCGACCTCTGTGACCTCATGCCTAAAAATCATTTTTACTACTGTGAGTTTTCTTCAAATACCGACTAAAATCTGTGAGGTAAATGAAAATTCCGTAGTTCAATAACATACGGTAAGTTTTTATTTGATTCAGTTTTACCTTGTGAAGGTTTATTCAAATTATCAAAATGGCAACATTCACTCTTCGTCAACTTTTAACACATACATTTTCAGAGCAGGTGAAATATTCAGAAACTGAAGTAAAATGTAGTTTATTCAATATGATCAAACATTCAGTTTCTAGAGAGTTTGAGTATCTTTTGGAGGATGAAGATAATTCTATTAAAGTTTTAGCACAGGAGGAACGTGATAACATATATATTATTTGCAAAGTCGGTGGTGATGTTCAGAGTGACCAATCTGAGTTTCAGAATGCAGAAACTATGAAGAGAGGTGTGGATGAATACACTGTGAATATTTTGTTTCACTGTGAAGAAATTTACGTTAACGCTATTTTTGTAACTTATTATGGGACATTCCGATCTTAATCATGCGTGGTTGTGGTATTTGGGTGCTTTACCATAAGTGCTATATATAGCCCATTTATGAAGATTGATAAAAATAATTTAGCTATTTTTAACCGATCAAAACTGTATAAATAGAGTAAAAATTTATTAAGAACATGTTGATTAAAAAGTAACAAAAGCGGTGTTGATCTTCAAAAAATAATATAATACGCAATCGGTATTAATCTTGATCACCTTCGGATCAAAGTTGGTAGCAGAGGGTAGTTTCTTCACAACGGAAGAATGGTAAAAAGAAGAAATCAGAAATTAACAAATCAAATGGAAGATCAACTAACCGTCCAAAATGAAGTGTCAGCATTAAACAGGAAGAAAACGATTTTAAACTCTTCGTTTACGCAAATTAAACATCAAATTATTCAGCTTCTTGGAGAAGACGATCCCACATGTAAAAACGAGTTACGCGATTTAACTCATCAATTAACAAAGACACAAAACGAAGTTCTCGAGGTGATGGTTGATTTATCAAACAAATACGAGTTTCTGGAGTCAAAAGAAAATTTAGAAAAACTCAATCAAGAAATTGAAAGAATAAATGGCGAATTCACGGAAGCGATGGAACATGTAAATAGATGGATATTGTGCAACGGAAGTGAAAGATCTAATTTTGGATTGATCGAAAACCTATGCTGACAATGGAAAAGCAGCAACGTGATCAATGGTCGAGTATTCGAAAATTAAAGGACGAAGAAAAAGATAATAGCGAATATGAATCAATCAAAACGACTCATAGCCTGCGTACAACAAATAATTTAGATGAAAAGACTGCAAAAATTGGACAGGATTTATGGAAACAACTAAAACGCGTTTCTATACCAATATTTAATGGCGATAAAAAGAGCTACGAAAATTGGAAAGCTTCATTCAACGCATGTATCGATCAAGCTCCAGCGACAGCTGAATATAAATTACTTCAGTTACGTCAATATTTATGTGGCGACGCATTAAAAGCAATTGAAGGACTTGGGCATTCATCGTTTGCCTATGAAGCTGCGAAAGAAAGACTTGAAAGAAAATATGGCGGAACGAGGAGAAAGGTCCTCATGTATTTGTATGAATTGAACAACTTCAAACCTATGAGGGAAAACCAACCAAGAGATTTGGAAAAATTCGCCGACTTGTTGGATGTGGCAGTAATAAACTTAAAAGAAGCTAATAGAACTGAAGAACTTGGTGACGGAACATTATACCACCAACTGCAAAAAAAGGTTCCAGAGATGATGTTAATAAGATATAAACGTTGGGTGCATGAATACAGATTAAACGAAAATGTTGAAACTCTAAAAAAGTTTATTGTTGAAGAAGCGGATTTTCAAATGGCAGCAACAGAGACTCTTCATGGCTTAAAAAAAGGCACTGGTAGCAAACCGTCTGAAGGAAATTCATACTTTACAAACAATGAACGAAAAAAGAAAACAAATTGGATAAAAAAATGTGCTGCTTGCAAAAACGATCATAAAACATGGGAGTGTCCAACATTTAAAAATCAAGTTGTTGAAGAAAGATGGGAAACAGCCAAGAAATGTAAACTCTGCTTCAGATGCTTAAACTCTAATCATTTGTCAAAGGAATGCAGGAATACAAGAATTTGTGGGATTGACGGCTTTACAGATACTCACAATCGCTTGCTTCACAAAAAGAAACGTCAAAATGAGAGAATTTCTGAAGAACCCAAGAACATGGTAATTGAAAACTCTCATATATCAAACATCCAACTACATTCAAAACACGTCATGAACTGTATATCGCTTCGAACGGTGCCGGTTATTCTTCGTAATGGAAATAAAAGAGTTGTAGTTAACGCATTGCTTGACGATGGAAGTACAAAAACGTATCTGAATTCTGATGTGGCGGCTGAGTTGTCACTGCAGGGTAAAACAGAAAAAGTAACTGTAAACATGATAAATGGAAAAGTTGATTCATTCGAAACGATGCCGGTGGAATTCCAGCTGGAATTATTGAATGGAAAAACAGTTATAACAGTGGAAGTCTTTACAGTAAATAATGTAACTGGAAACTTAAAAGCCGTTAATTGGAGAAAAATGTCAAATAATTGGAGACATCTGAGAGACATCGAGTTCCCAAATATTGGACCCAAACCAAAAATTGACATTCTAATTGGTGTGGACTATGCTGAGTTGCATCGTGCAATTAAGGAAGTAAGAGGAGAATTTAATGAACCAGCGGCCCGGCTAACACCGCTTGGATGGACATGCATTGGCGGCACTGGAGAATCCCTTCAAACACACTTTACGAAAATGATACCAAAAGCAAAGGAAATAGAAGATGCGAATGACACCATTAAAAAGTTATGGGCAATTGAAGGTGAGGAAGAGATGCAATTTAAAAAAATAATAACAAGCCCAGAAGGAACTACCGCCCTTAATATAGTAACAAGTTCGCTGAAAATAGAAAACGGAAGATATGAGCTAAAATTACCATGGAAAGAAAATAGACAGCTGGATGATAATTATATAATGGCGTTAAACAGACTACAAAACACGGTAAAACGTCTAATGAAAAACCAAAGTCTCGGAGATGAGTATAAAAAAATTATTAAACAGTATCTAGAAAAGGGATACTTGGAGAAAATTGATAAAAAGAATCTAGGAGATGGTTGGTACTTACCACATTTCCCCATTCTCCGTCCCGAGAAATCAACCACAAAAGTCAGAATAGTGTTCGATGGATCTGCAAAATACAATGGCAAATCCATTAACGACTTTATCTATCAAGGACCAAAACTTCAACAAGATCTTGTAACAGTTTTACTTCGATTTCGAAAATATCCAGTCGCTTTAGCTTGCGATATAGCAGAAATGTATTTACGAATCGGAATACATAAAGATGATCGAAGGTACCAACGAATTCTATGGAGATATTTGGATCCAACTGCTGAGCCTGATGTGTTTCAGTTTAATCGACTGGTTTTTGGGATCAACTCAGCGCTCAATTTGTAACACAAGAACACGCAAAAAAGTATGCACAAACATTTCCTTTAGCTTCTGAAGCTGTTCTTGAAGCAACTTACATGGACGATACAATAATTTCTGTAGTAGATGAAAAAGAAGGAATTCAATTGTACAAAGAACTCACGCTACTATGGAGTTCAGCCGGAATGTTTGCACGAAAATGGCTTTCAAACTCGGTCGAAGTTCTTAAAATAACACCCGAAAATGATCGGGCAGAACATATAAGCTTAGATTCTGGAGAATTACCTGCCATGAAAACGCTTGGAGTTGTCTGGGAAGCAAAACCTGATTTATTTACTTTTCATTCCGTCGCTACCGAAGAAAATGCGGTATATACAAAAAGATTTTTGTTAAAAAAAATGGCAACTTTGTTCGATCCATTGGGTTTTTTATCACCATACATCATTCGAATAAAAATAATTATGCAAGAGTTGTGGATTGACGGAATTGAGTGGGATGATCGAATTCCGGATAGGATTTTGAAAAATGTTGAACAATGGTTTCAAGAACTAAAAGATCTTTCTATGATAAACATTCCTAGATGTTTACAAAGAACTTCGACAGTTGTAAACCGATCCATACACGTTTTTACGGATGCGTCTTGTAAAGCATACGGTGCTGTTGCTTATCAACAATGTTTGTATGACACAGGAGAAGTGACCTGTGTAGTCATAATGTCAAAGGCCCGAGTAAGTCCATTGCAGTCTATCAGTATACCAAGACTGGAGTTACTTGGAGCTGTTCTCGGTTTACGACTTGCAGAGAAGATTGTTAAGGCCTTGAAGCTTGAAATTAAAGACGTAACTATATGGTGTGATAGTCTTAACGTTTTATGGTGGATAAGGAATCACAGTCGAAAGTTGAAACCATTTGTTGCTAATCGTGTCGGACTCATTCAATCAAAGACTGAACTAAAACAATGGAGGTACATACCTACAAAAACTAATATAGCCGACTTATTATCTCGAGGAACATCGGTGAATGAGTTAAAAAACAATAATGTATGGTGGCATGGACCAAGTTTTCTGAATTCTTTAGAGGAAAAATGGCCTCAGAATCACGTTGAAATCACACAAGAAGCTTCAATTGAAGTAAAGAAAAACGCTGTGTTAATGAATTTCGCATTATCTTCCGAAGTAGTAAATCAATTGCTTGATATAAACCAATTCTCATGTTGGAAAAGACTTGTCAGAGTTAACGGATGGATGTATCAATTTATAAAGAACTGTCGATGTAAAATTGATTTGCGTATGATAGGTGATATAACAGCTGATGAATATCATGAAAGCGAAAAGGAAATTATTGTTAAAGCTCAACAGGAAAGCTTCAAAGAAGAATATAACAACCTTAAAAAAGGAAAAACAATATCAGTATCAAGCAAAATTATATCTTTAAATCCACAAATTGATGAAGATGGCTTATTACGCTCTTGTAGTCGATTACAAAATGCTTACTACTTGCCTTACGATGTTAAGCATCCAATCATTTTGCCGAGAGGTCATGCGGTTACAAAATTGATTGTTAAACATTACCATGAAGAAGGAAATCATGTAATGGGAACAAATCAGTTACTCACAAAATTATCAGAACGATATTGGATTATACGAGGACGAGAAGAAATCCGCGATGCAGAAGCAAAATGCAACAAATGTAGAAGAAGAAAATGTAAACCTGCTCATCAGCTTATGGCTCCTCTGCCAGCAATTCGCTTTAAGGAACCACTACGTGCGTTTGCCCGAATTGGCATTGATTTTGCTGGGCCATTTCTAACGATGCAAGGTAGAGGGAGGACACGACAAAAAAGATACTTATGCTTGTTTACCTGCTTACTATCACGAGCAGTACACCTCGAGATAGCTTATAATTTAGATACAAATTCATTCCTCAATGCCTTTTTTCGAATGGTGAATAGAAGAGGATTACCACTGGAAGTTTTGACGGACAATGGAACAAATTTTGTTGGTGGATCTCGTGAACTAAAAGAACTTGTCAATAGCTTAGATAAGAATAAAATTACCAACTCTACAGCTGATAAAGGAATCAAGTGGTACTTTAACGCTCCACTAGGACCTCATCTTGGTGGTGTGTTCGAAATAATGATCAAGGCTGCAAAACGTGCAGTATCTGGAATACTTGAAAAGGCCGATATTACTGATGAAGAACTCCATACGGCCTTTACAGGTGCTGAGAGTTTATTGAACTCCCGCCCATTAACGTATCAGAGTGCTGATATAAAAGATGATGTTCCATTGACTCCTAATCATTTTTTAACTGGACAAGTGGGAGGGCAATTCGCTCCCGACTCAAGTCAATCAAAAAATTATCATCCTAAAACACGTTGGCGTCGAGTACAAGAATTATTACGTCACTTTTGGAAAAGATGGTTGCGAGAATGGCTTCCCTCTTTATCAAAGCGGTATAAATGGAATCAAGAAAGCCGAAGAATGAAAATAGATGATATTGTATTAGTCATTTCTCCGGATACAGCCAGAGGACATTGGCCGCTCGGTAGATTTACAGAAGTATTTGAAGGAAAAGATGGACGTGTAAGAGTTGTAAAAGTTAAAATTGGCGAAAAAGATTTTATACGACCAATTACAAGATTGTGTCTTCTTGAGTTCGATAATTGAAAAGGTTTGATAGACTGGAGTCTATCAAAGAGGGGAAGAATGATCGGAAGAAATTTACGTTAACGCTATTTTTGTAACTTAGCTTATTATGGGACATTCCGATCTTAATCATGCGTGGTTGTGGTATTTGGGTGCTTTACCATAAGTGCTATATATAGCCCATTTATGAAGATTGATAAAAATAATTTAGCTATTTTTAACCGATCAAAACTGTATAAAAAGAGTAAAAATTTATTAAGAACATGTTGATTAAAAAGTTACAAAAATGGTGTTGATCTTCAAAAAATAATATAATACGCAATCGGTATTAATCTTGATCACCTTCGGATCAGTACTGCTGGAGAGTCGAAGTTGAAAAAAGATGCTAAGGAAAAATTGTAATTTAAATAGTCTAGATGCAACCCATCATCTTATGTTTTGTTTTTCCAAAAAGACTGGTAGTTTTATTCATGAGAAGTTTGAACATTTACAAAATAAAATTTTGTCTTTAGAGAATATTAAGTTTACACTTCATGACAATACTTTTGTTATAAATTCAAGTTTGTCAACTATTTATACCACAATGAATGATGGTAAAACACTTAATGCTGTGGTATCAAAAATGCTTTAAAAAATATTGCATCTCAGTGCTGTCATGTATGTCAAGCAAGTCCTAAGGAGTTTAATTTGGAAACCATTTGGAATAAAGATAAAAATGCAGACAAAAATATATTGAAACTTGGAATATATTGAAATCTTCAATTGTGGATATTCAGCATGGAGTTAGTTTTTTTTAAATACTGCTTGCAAACTTCCAGCAGTGAAACAAGGAAGAAAAATAGCAGCAAAAAATGGCCAAGAATTTATTGAAAACAAAAAAAAAACTCCAGCACTTATTCAAAATACAATTAAAAATAAGGGTATCTTTTGTCAGGAAGGGAAGTGTTACATCAACACTGGAAATGTTGCATAAAATTTCTTTAATAATCCATCTGTGACTGGAAGAATTTTAAATTTGAATACCACTATGATCAAACTATTTAGGGACTTGCTCATTGATATGAATAGTACAACCGCAAGAGTGAAAATTTTCAAGCAGAAATCTAAATGTCTGTTTGATCTCATTTCTGATGATCAGCTTTTAAAAACCATTCCAATGTCACAGTCTTTGCATAGAATGGTAGTTCATGGTGTTTCTTTTATTAAATATTTTAAGTGTTCAATAGGTTCTTTGTCTGAGAGTGCCATTGAAGCCAGGAACAAGGCCAACAAAACTGCACAAGTAGGTCATGCATGTTTAACTTCTTTTGCTGAAAATACTAGGGATACAGCTAATTATTTATTTATGACATCTGACATGTACCTATACTGTAAGAAGAACAAAATGCAAGAGGTATAAAGCTATACTGCAAGAAGATTAAGCTGATAACGGTTCTTAAGGTAAATATTGGAGAAAGCTATGTGTATCTTTAAATTTAAATATTTAATGTTATTGTTTAATTTTATTAATGATACATTTTAGGTGCTGGTGTTAGCTAATCTAATATTTCTGAAATCTTTCACATAATCAACACAGTATGTTTTTTTATGCTCGAAAAAAAACAAAAAACAATTAATTGTTAGAAAAGTTGAATCATAAGAATCCCAAACTTTTATATTTGAGGAAAAATTGCATCAATTGGCCTCAAATTGACTCAATTTTGCCATATTTTTGTTTTCCTCTTTTGTGTTTAAAGTCCTTCCCCTTTTGTGTTTAAAGTCCTATTTCTACTTAGTGATGCATAGTGCAATTCTTAAAGGCTTGTTGTAAATATTAAATGTTGCTCCACATAAGGATTGCTGAGACATGTTTAGAATGAAAATTTTAATTATATTTCAATTATATACATTTATTACAGTGAATACAGTTTTTTCTTGGATGTATAATTATTAGGATTAGAATTTGATAAATAATTTCTATAATAAATAGTGTTTATCTTAAACTATACTATTTATTACAATAACAAAACTTTTTAAAATTTTAATGTTTGTTGTTAAATAATTTTAGGAAGTCAAAGAGTAATGGTTTGCATTAAGAAAAGAAATCAAGGAAGCATCATTAAACCATGCAGCTATAATTGATAAGCAACTTTTAAAAAATGGCTATTCTCATAGCCACATTTTTAAAAACCTATTTTAGCATCAGAACCTTTATTCTGCATTTGAGGGGAATGGAACCTCTGGAGTATTTATTTTACTTTTATTTATAATAAAATACTTATGTTAATTCCTTTTTTAGTTAATATGAAAATATAAGTTGGAGACTAAAAATGCCTGTAAACCCCTAAAAAAGATAAAATGATATATCAGACTTAGAGTTTCAAATATCAAAAACTATCGGTTTTATATCTTTTTAATCAAAAATCGAATTAGTCCGGATAAACCAACTAAAAAACCGGAATGAAACCGGTTTTAAAAAAGACCGGACTTTTTTTTATAAATATATGTATAAACAAACAATATCTCATAATTGATGCTTTGTTAAAAAAAATACTTCAAAATGTTAAACAGTTCTCTAGTTATAAAGCTATTTCCTTTTTTTCTATCAGCGCTACGCATAGTGCCACGGCCCAGAAAATATTCAAAATAATTAAGGTTATGGCGATTCGCCGGAATTCTGGCCCAGTGTCGTAGGCTGTCTGGGTTAGCTATGTTTTTATATTAAACAGTTTGAATAACATTCCCAGACAGCCTACGACACTGGGCCAGAATTCCGGCGAACCATCGCACGCCGTGACGACTAGATTAGTAACGGGCCAGTACTGGCCCGAGTCTGGCATGCTTCTGGCGAGTTGTCGTACGCCATTGCGATGGCATTTGTTATTGGGCCAACACTGGCCCGATTGTGGCGGCTACAGAGTTTTGGCCGAATGTCGTTTTGCCATAACCGCCATTATTTTGAATATTTTCTGCGTCATCCATTATGATTTTATAGACGCGAAGACAAATGCTTACAAGATATATTTCGCAAATTTCTTGCTTTTGCTGTTGTTTTTTTATTATGTTATTATTACAAAACGTATTGTAATAATAATAGCAAATGTACGTTTGCTATTAAAAAAAATGTTGCTTTTTTTTTAAAACGTATAATTATGTTGTAATTAGAATTGCAATTGCTACATCCTAACTCTTGCAGTAGTAAATACTACTGTAAAAAGTTTAGATGTCGTATGATGTAAATAATGTAAATTTCACTTATGTTAGCACACATCATTACAGTTATTTTGTATAAAGGTTAGCTATGTTTTTATATTAAACAGTTTGAATAATATTCATGCAAGATATTGATTTAACAATAAAACAGAAATAGTTAAAGAAAAGGCTATTTAAAGGTTAGAAGATAAAGTTTTAATCACAATAACTGTAAGATAATGAAGTTTTTTAATTAACACCTTTTTATATTATTTATATATATGTTTGTGTGTGAATATATATATATATATATATATATATATATATATATATATATATATATATATATTTTAAATGACGACATCTTGTATGAGAGTTGAATAAATTTAATATATGAACTTCAATAAATACGAATTCTCTTAATACTAATTTTTTATTTTATCTAATAAATTTTCGCTAGATTATTGATACTAGCAAAAATTTATTAGATAAAATAAAAAATTATACTAGATATTAATGGTAATGTCACTTTGTGACATTAATGTTTGTTTGTAATTTAATTTAATAAATAATTTGTAATTAAAGCTGAAGATGCTAGTATCAATAATCTAGCGAAAATTTCTTAGATAAAATAAAAAATTAGTATTGAGAGAATTCATATTTATTGAAGTTCATATATTAATATATATATATATATATATATATATATATATATATATATATATATATATATATATATATATATATATATATATATATATATATATATATACATACATACATACATAAAGATGATAACAAAATAATGGCATAACAACAACAAAGAAAAGATAATAACAATATATATATATTGTTATTATGTTTATTTTTGTTGTTGTTTTTGCTGTTATTAATTTATCTTTGTTTTTATTATTATATGCTCCTTTATTATTACTTGTCATTAAAATAATCTTATTTAATTTAAGTTAGTTTTAAACTCATTTTAAGTGACCTTGGTTGTAATCTATTGTCATTTACATTATAATCATGAAAGGACTTTGTCAATTGTTACTTTTCTCATTTTAGCAATTCAATATAAGAGTGAACCATCCAAATTAAATCTTTATATATTTTTCCATCTTAACTTCGGGATAATGTATTGTTCTGTTACATATATAGTTAGAGTTATTTTAAAAAGCTTGAAACAAATATTTAATGAAGATATCAGTTGTGAAATATTTAATCTAAAAAACTCATTTGGTGAGATAACTGTTACCCCCTCATACATATCTAGAAAAGACAATTTTCCTGCTATAAGTGAAAAAGTTGTAGATAATAATGATTCAGTTTTTGGAACTGTTGTTAATATATTTTCAGATAACAATGTTAATGTTGAAACTGAACTTGGTCATATTTAAATTTTAGTTATAATAATGATGATGAAATATTCTCATCAGATTTGACTACCCTATTAGCTGATTGGGCTGTTCAGTTTAGTGTTAATCTGACTGCTTTGTCATCTTTAATGTGTATTCTCTGTCTGTTTCATCCTGATTTGCCTATTTAAAAAACTCAACACAATTTTATAGTTGCATATCAAGCAGGTGGTGATTATTTTTGGTGGTGGTGTTTAGAAGTAGCAAAATATCATTTTGGCCAGTTTTGTGTCTTTTGCAAGGTTTTAATTTTAAAAAACCTGTGTGATTCAAGTCTGTTAATCACATTTAGTATCACACTTAGATAAAGTTAAACACATTGCAATTTTAGATGACAGAATTCTCAAGTGTGTATTCAACAAGTTGATGATAGTTTTGTTGTTTCACCCTTACTTCACTTGTTATAATTTAATTTGTTGAAATCTGTACTAAGTCTATTTTCTTACATTATTACTGACAAAATCAATATGCTTATTTCATACATAGTTTTATATGAGGTAGTAATTGAAATATTTAACTTATTTAGGTTAATTTTACTTGTGTCTTAAGTAATTTTCTTTCTTATGATAACAGTTTTATAACAACATTGTCTATATTTATGCATTCAATAGCTGCTGAATGGAGAAATTACATTTGGTAAATGTAATTGGCATAGAAATGATTCCCATAAGTGTTTAATGAATTGTTTTTGATTTCATATTTTATTTGCATTAGATTTTTGAGATACTTTGGTATTTTTAGTATATATATGTACACTACAATGTAGTCATGAATTTAAGTTAAAGGTTGTAATTTATAACTTTTAAGGTTGTAATTTATTGATACTTGTATTATATTCATTAAATTTTTTTGTCAATGGTCACTCTCCTCATTTTTGGAATGCACTATAACTATATGTGTATATATATGTATGTATATGCAATAAAATGCACATTAACCTATTGTTAAAATAAGCAGTTTCATTAATTTTTTCTTCTTAATTTTAGTTTTCAGGGTCTTCAATGACATTCAATCGATGTTCATCTGTCAGACGGATTCTTGCCAAAGTGAGTGAAGGAACACTTCATTGCACTGGTTAGTAGTAATATGCTTAGAATTTATACTTTCAGTTATTTTAAGTTATTTTTGTAAATGTTTATTTTTATTTTACTAGAATTTTAAGAATGAATTTTCTAAGAGATCCTGATTTTTACAGCTGTTAAAAAAGAGCTGGTTATTTCAGTGGAAAACTTGAAGAAGAAAAAGATTTTATTGGGTAAGAAGAAATCTTTATTTTTATTTAATATATATTTATTTGTATGTGTTCAATTGTTATATTTATAATTTTGTCAAGTTAAAGTTTGTATTTAGGTGCTGTAAAACTAAATCATTTAAACTCGGGAGCATCAAGCCAAGAGTATTTTCAGCTTTCAGGAAATCGAAATGGTGGACGAAAGGCTTGAGAAGAACGAAAAAACCCGTTTGATAAATAGCACTATTTCAAACTATCAATAATATCTGTACTATTTAAAATTATTTTTGTCAATTTGAACTGGAATAAATATCAAAAAATATTTACTTTTGTATTTGCTTTTTGTGCGATATCACATTAGAAATGGCTAATAATAGTGTGTTAGTGAATGTATATTGGTTAAAAGTAACGGGTCAGTGCTGGCATACGATCACGGACGAATGCTGGAAAATGATCCCGGGCCAGTGCTGGCTAGCGATGCTAGGCCATTGGCCGTTTTGACATTGGGCCGTGATCAGTTGCCGGCATCGCGCAGCTGTGGCAAGCGGAACTGGGCCAGCATTGGGCCTCTAACGGGAGGCTGTCTGGGTAGTTTCGATTTTATTTCAAACAAAGAGGATGAAGAACTGGTAAACAGAAACAGAATTCGGAAGAGTCTTCGTCCTTACAGGTAATGATGATGATGATGATGATGATGATGATGATGATGATGATGATGATGATGATGATGATGATGATGATGATGATGATTTATATAATTTATATAAATAGGATACAAATATCCATCAAGAATTATCAAGTGAAATTGGTGGAACTGCTTCAGGTGAAACCAATCATTTGTCTTCATCCAACTCTGTGGTAATATCTACCTTTACATATGTATTGGTATATATATACATATACATATGAATATATATGAATATATATGCATATTAATCTATTGTTAAAATAAACAGTTTCATTTTTTTTTCCTCTTCATAATTTTAGTTTTCAGAGTCTTTAATGACATCCAAAGGATGTTCCTCTGTCAGACGAATTCTTGCCAAAGTGAGTGAAGGAACACTTCAATGCACTGGTTAGTAGTATGCTTAGAATTTACAATTTCAGTTATTTTAGGTAATTTTTGTAATTAATGTTTATTTTTAATTTACTAGAAATTAAAAAATAAAATTTCTAAGAGATCTTATTTTTACAGCTGTTGAAAAAGAGTTGCTTATTTCAGTGGAAAATTTAAATAAAAAGATAGATCATAATAATGCTCTGATTACTCAACTTATCAGCATGTTAAAACAGAACAGTGAATCAGTTCTGCTTGATCAACCTTTTAAGATTCTAGTTAACGATGAGGGCAGCTTACATAAGTTAAATGAAGATGTTGGTTCAGATAAAAATGTTTGATTGCACTGGTAATGTGAACCATATATAAAGGCTGTTGTTTTCTTATTTCTTTCTACAAAGCATTTTAATAGAACTTTACTATCAATACAGTTAACTTTACTATCAATAAAGTTATCTACAACTTTTATATGAAATTTTGAAATAAATAAATGGTTATATATAATGTGTACATAAATTTTAGAGCAGAAAATTGGCATCGCATGGTGGCTCTACAGTTAAGGGGATTGTTTGGAATATGATTCCAATGGTGATAGGTTGCAGTATAGAGAAGACCATTAATTGGTCTGGAGCAAACAAAAAGCTTGCTTTGAAAGAAATGCCATTAAAAAAAGTTTTATTGGGTAAGAAAAAATATTTATCTCTATTTATAACATCTATATAGCATAGATTGTATATATATATATATATATATATATATATATATATATATATATATATATATATATATATATATATACACACACACACACACACATTTCCTTACATACATACATTAAAATCAATTTTGCATCTAAATGCTGTAAAAATAAATCCTTTAACCTCAGGAGCATCAAGCGAAGAGGTTGAGCGATGGCTGAAAATATATTTTCAGCTTTCAGGAGATCGATATGGTGGACGAAAAGCTCGGCAAGAACAAAAAAAACTCCCTTAATAAATAGCACTGTTTAAAACTATCATTATCTGTACTATTTTAAATATTTTTTGTCAATTTGAATTGGAATAAATTTCAAAAAATTTTACTTTTGTATTTGCTTTTTGTGCGATATCACATTAGAAATGGCTAATAATAGTGCGTTAGTGAATGTATATTGGTTAAAAGTAACGGGTCAGTGCTGGCATACGATCACGGACGAATGCTGGAAAATGATCCCGGGCCAGTGCTGGCTAGCGATGCTAGGCCATTGGCCGTTTTGACATTGGGCCGTGATCAGTTGCCGGCATCGCGCAGCTGTGGCAAGCGGAACTGGGCCAGCATTGGGCCTCTAACGGGAGGCTGTCTGGGTATGTCATAATGAGATTACAAAATGTCAAAACAGCAAAATAAAAGATTCTGGAGAGCAAAACTAAGAATTTGGTTCTCTTCGGAGTCATTTTACAAATTTATCATTCTAATCATTAATTGATTGATTGAGTTTATTTTGCGAGTTTAACTATGCATTTATTTTGATAAGTGCGAAACAGTTAAGACTGATAAAGCGATCAATTTGTGCTATCTGCACTAAACATAAGGTATGTTGGCTAAGAATCACCATGAGGGGATTGATGAGATGTCAGCGTGTGATATTAATAATTAAGAACTTAGGCAGGCTATAAGATGTGGATAGATGTAGGGTAATAACTATTATAATTACCTGTGATAACCCACATTTCTTTGACTTCAAAGAAACTTTCTAATAAATTATCCTAATCTTTCAATTTATCACGAAGTTCAGACGCAAAACGCCTAAATTTTTCAGCTCGTTACCTTTCAAGTCGAATGTGAATGTTTTTACCATTTTGTCACTTAAACCTAAAGTACTAAGTTCACTTCTTAAAGTGGAACTTTATCATTTAGAACAATTTTACAACACTTTGGTTTTTGGACCCGCAAAGATCGTTAGCCCCTTTCTTGTAAGGTAAAGAGTTTCAAAACCTGGTTCAATTTACTTTCCCGATAATGCTATAATAACGTTTATTTTCTTCGAACTCTGAGCTTATGTTTTCCCTACGTCTCGCAATATTATATGCAGGAGAAAATCTTTTTAAAAATACAATTGGACTTATTATAAGGTTTGAGTGGACCAGAAGAACTAATCAAAGATTGTATGTTTTAGGTCTATCTAACTTTTGAGCTTTTTGACCAGAAGTCGTTACGCAAATACTTTGTTTTTATTGTACAAATACGTAAGCAAAGATGGGAATCCTAATATAAGAAAAAGTCACGCGCTTTAAAAAAAACCAAAAATTTATTGTCTTTTCTCCATTTAGGAAATGATTATCACTAAAAATACTGTCTTTCATAAAATAACTTTGGATTCTGCTATAAGTTAGTAGATTATCGTGAAATTCTCTGATTATGCTGTTTTTTCGAAAAATCAAGGACATCTGTTTTCTGTTGTCGTCGCAGTTTGATGCGATGCGATCTAAGCAAAATAAGAAAGTTATTGGTTTATCTATCAATTTAAAATGATAAAATTGGTTCTACATTTGTAGTTACACCCGTTGTATTCCAGTTATTTCAGTTATATTCTTATTAACAATATTGGACATGTGAATGCCTTCTAAGAAATTGGAAATTCCCGAAGAAAACTTTTTATCTCGTCTTCCAGAAACAAACTTGTTCCTTCTGCAAATTTTCTACTGAATTTAAAATGTTCCACTAAAAATGATTCATTTTAAAAATTTTTTGTAAGATAATTGAAAAATTTGAATTTGAATAAATCTAGAGACCGATACAGATCGGTCACTAACACCTGAGAATTTTCAATTACTATATAAACCTGTCCTGTTTGAATCATGATGACCTAATAAAACTTAAATTTAGTTTCAGAATTTAATCTAGTTTCAGATATAAGGGTCAGAATGATCTGCCTTTGAAATAGTTTTACATGACTTTGGTTTAAAAAATTAAACTTTTTTTTTTGTCACTTTTTATTTTCACCTATTGTTAAAATTTTCTTTATTTTTATGCTCAAGCATCTAATACAATTTATTATCTATCATTGATTATTTAAGCATGCTGCTGATCGACAGTTGTGTACAACTCATCGTAAAGATTTATGAAATGGCCAGTTATACCAATACCTCTTCTAATGGCCAGTTATGCCAATAAAATCTTTGAATTTTATAAATGCAAACACCTTGTTAGGAATTATTTTCCAAAGCGCATTTAGTAAACGCTCAATATTTAAATATAATTTTAAAATGTGTTAAAGGTATTTAATCCTATTTTACTTTTAACACCCTCGAATCAATTTTTTAACTGTTTATCTTTTTTAAATCATAATGTTGTAACAAAAAAAGCTAAATGGTGTAATTGATCAAGATAATAATTCTCCCGATTTATGATAATTGGAAAATATTTCTTTAGTTTGATATCCCACCTTGAGTATTATTAAGACATTACGGAATATCTATTGCTTGCATTTTTCGATATTTTACATATTTTTACAAATTGTATTTGAATGAAGTATTGCAAAAATATCAGGTTAATAACGATGAAAAAATGCATTGAATAAATCAGTTATCTGTTACACATACTCGTTTAATCATTTACGAATCTACAGGGAAGATATTTAACGCCTCTGTAGTGTTTTAATTCAATCAATAAACTTTTACATAAAAACATTCTATGCGGCTTGATAATTTCAATACGAGTTCATACTTGGATGCCACTTCGGATTGATAAAAGAAAAAACCCTGCATAGATCATAACGTCGGTTTATTTTATGTTTTGTTTAAGACAAAAAAAGTCTTGTTATAAAAAAAAAATAAGAAAATTTACAAAAAGTTCAAAAGTAAAAAAATATTGATATGATATCATTATAAGATCTTCGTGATTATGAATAGTAATCATCGTGAGGTTACATCTTTTTAAATGCTTAATGTTTAAAAACTTTTTATATAAAAAAAGGATTTCCGTGGTTGGCAGTTTAAAATCTTTTTTAATAAAAATGTGTTTAACTCATGATATTAAAGAATGCAGATAAGCTTGTATAGATAAAATTATCTTTATAGAAATAGATGTGGGTTTTAAAGTTTTTTTCTACGTGCTTACTTTTATTTCCAGTAATGGGTCATTGGTGGTAAGTAAATACTTAACTTCGCGCCGCTTTTTTTCTTGACAACGACGACGACAATGACAGCTATAATTATAATGACAACTTAAATGATGATTGTGTTGATCATGATCATTGATCATGATTGTGATTATGATTATTTTAATGATAAGCATAAAAAGGATGTTAAGAATGATGATGATTAAGAAGTTAACAATAATGACGATAAGATTTCTGATGATAGCGATGGGGATGATAATAATGACGATAAGATTTCTGATGATAGCGATGGGGATAATAATAATGACGATAAGATTTCTGATGATAGCGATGGGGATGATAATAAGGACAAACGGCTCAAGGCTCAGTTTAAAAAGTTATTACAAATACAATACCAAAAGTAAGTTAATCATTTGTTTACTAGGTTGAGTTCTCAAGTATTTTCAGCAGATTCAACTGCTGGTTGCAATAATATGGCTGGATTGGCAAAAGAGCAAATTGAGCTATGCAGGAAGTATCCATTTCTAATGGAAATTGTTGGCAAAGGAGCTCGTAAAGCGCTTATTGAATGTCAGCAGCAATTTGCATTCTTTAAATGGAACTGTTCTCATGTTGACCAGAAGCAAAGGGTAGTACTTGGAAAATTAACAAATCGAGGTTCCATGCTTACAATTTTATTTGTTTTTGTTTTTTTTTTATTTTTTTATTTGATAATCTTACCATTTAAGCTGTAACTGTATTTAAATATATCAAGATTTTTATTAATTTTCCACTCACAAACGGCTGATGACAAATAAATTAACATTTAAAATATATTCTCTCCCCATATACACGGTGCGGCAGCGATTCGCGAACTTTTGAGAACATTTTTCAAAATGAATTTTTAAAGCAGTAAAAAAATGTATTCATGGACTTTAGTAAAAGAAAAGTTGATGATGCTTTTTCCACCTTAACATTCAATTAGGTCTCCTTTTTTTGGATCACTGCCTCAAGATCAAGACGGAAGGACTGGTAGATGCCGATTAGTCCCTTGAGATTAAGTTCCAAGCACGGGTAATAGATGACACTGGTGGCTTGAGATTTGAGTGGGACTTTTTGCAAGGCTTATTGTTAACTACGCTCTACACATTGTAGTTAAAGAGATTCAGGTCAGGGCTGGGTGGTGACCATAAATTAGCCATATTGTCTTAAAGGTATTGTTGGGTTTTTCTAGACCCACGAAAGAGTGTATTATTCTGTTGAAAGATGTAATTGCCTTGTGGGAATGCCTTCTTCAGCCATGGCACCACATAAAGTTTTAGTAAACTAATATACACATTAGAGGTAACTTTTTCTTTCTCTTTGATGTAGATTGGTGGATATTTCTCTCCATTAGAAGCAATGATTCCTAGCAACATAACGGTATTAGAGTGCTTTGTGTGACACACAGGTGGTGCTCTGTAACCCTTCTACACTATAAATCTATCATTTCGTCTATTGATCACACAGTCAACACTTAAAAGTTTTTCATCTGAAAAAATTTTGACTGTTGACGAAGCATGGTTTTTTAGCTGATTTAGAAGCTTTTTTGATCTTTCCAATCTCAAAGTTTTGAGCCTTTCTGTCTAAAGGTGGAATGTAGGTCGGGCCACACTGACTTTTCTAAGTGTTTTTAGAGTTTTTCAGTCCTCTCATCAACATTGAACAATTTTTCTGTCTTTCTGATGGACATAGTAGAATTGTTTTTCACATGCTTTTTTAAGCTTTTCAGTTAACTTTTTATCAACTTTTTTGTTCATTTGGGCTCTCTCAGCGCTGTCATGTTTTTCATTTTGTAAAATGTTGTTTTAGACACTCCAAAAATACAAATCACTTCACTTACAGGCAAACCCGCGTAAAACAAATTTAAAACTTCAGTTCTTTCGGTTTCCATTAAAAAACTCTTAACTAAAACTTTTTTTTTTTCACAATTTTATTCAAATCAAGACGTTCATTTTATTCAAATCAAGACGTTAATTTTTCAAGACGTTCGTTGAACATTAACCAACAAAAATAAACTTCAGAAGTTTTTTATTTACATCACAAAACCAAAGTTTGGTGCGCAAATCGCTGCCACATCCCGTAGTTAATATATTTTTATATATTTTAGTTATAAATAATTTTCATACTAAAACTTGATTTTTATATTAAACACTATAAATATTCAGCTCTAAATCCTATTTCTCAAATCTTTACCACTCTAATTATTCTTCGATCATTTTTTTGTTGTTTGGTTTTTTTCTGGGTGTTTTAAGTGTTTCGTTACCGATTTATTTGAAATCATTTAAGTAAAAAATTGTTTGCGTTTCTATATACTTTTTCCCTAATCAATTAACATTTTAGTGGAAGCAAGTTGTCCGCAGAAAAACCTTAAACGTTTCAAGAATGTTTTCTAAGAATATTATATTCAGAATATTTCACATGACAGTTCAGTAGGATTCTTGTTTATTAACAACTTGTAGAAATTAGCGTCTCTTCTTCTTAATAAACGCTTATTTCTCTTTTTCTTAACAAACGCTAAATAATGAAACATATTTTTACACTGAATGAAAAAATGTTTATAATTAAACTATACACTAAGATAAAACAATCGAGTTACGGTTTTCAAATTCGTATATTTTTGGTTCAACTTTGAAAGCCGTCAATTTGGCGACGTTTCTTAAATTAAACGATGTTGAAATCCGTTAAACTTCGAAAAAAAATTAAACGATTATGAAAACCTATATAAATAAATCCTAAGGAAATTTCTTTTGTATATTCTGTATTTATGTAATGTTACTGTAGTGTATGCTTCAACTTTTTATCAATTAGAAATTAGAACTTAAAAGGGCGGCGATTAATAGCATATAACAAACTAGTTATCACTTTACTTAAAGTCCATGTCTTTGAACCTGAACGTAGGGTGCTTTTGATTGATTGTGATTTTTTCTAAATCTGAAGGATAGAGTAGAAGTCTAGGAGAATAGAAGGGAAGAGTATAACTATATGAGCACAGCCACATACTATTTCAATTTAAAATATAGCTTATAGAAATTGAAATTAAAGTCATTGAACTAAAGCTTAAAAGTAATTGAGTTTAAAACCTGAACACAGTTATGCGACGTTCGTTTGCTTACTTTTCGTACGGGTTCGATTCGTTTACTCAAACAATTTCGAAAGCAGCTATATTTTTGGAAGCTAAATTGAAAGCCGTTAGAAATTATTAAAAAACTTTGAAACACGCCATTTTCGAATTAATACAATTTTTTACGATTTTGAAAAACGCGAAAATATACAGGGTGCATCAGCTATTTGAGAACATCGCGTAATGTCATGATTTCCTTATGTTACAATGATTTTTTTTGTTTTTTGCAGATAATTAATGACAGATAATAAACTAACATGACATATGAAATGACAGATAATAAACACGAGAAATGAAAAGACTGTAATTGTAGCATTAAAGGCAGAGAATAGCGATTTACAAATCGCACAATTTCTTAAAGTCGCCCGATCTTTTGTTTTTAAAGTTCGCAAGGAGTTAGAGGAAAATGATGGTGATTGTAATCAAGCTGCTAAACGTAAAAAGCTTGAGCAACGGTCAGACACAATTAGAACACCTGAATTTATTCATCAAGTTCAGAATATCGTTGACGAGAGCCCCCAAAAGTCAATGAGGTCCATCGCAAAAGACCTGGGTGTTTCAGAAGCCACAATTCGAAGGATTGTTCATGAAAATCTTCGCTACAAGTCTTATGTGATGAGGACCACAAAAGCGAATCGTTTAATAAGGTTCAAGAGGCTGTTAAACAAACTGAAACATTCTGCTGAGCAAGGCATGCTTTGGTTTTTTTCAGATGAGAAAAACTTTGATCAAGATTAAAAAGTAAACAGAAGAAATGACAGATGGCTGTGTGATGACCCTTGCAAAGTTCCAACAGTCATGCACAAAAAATTTCCTGCAACTGTTTTGGTTTTGGGGGTTGTTAGCAACGAAGGACATGTGATGTCACCACACTTCTTTCCGCAAGGACTAAGAGTCCTTCCTGTTGCTTACATTGAAGTCTTGGATACTTTTGTTAAGCCTTGGATCAATAGAGTAAGAAATGTAAGGCCCTATATTTTTCAACATGACTCTGCACCAGCACATAAGGCTCAAAACACTCAGGAAGGGTTGGCGGACCATTTTTATAATCACATGACTCCAAACTTGTGGCTTCCAAACTCTCCATACCTGAATCCGTTGGATTATTAAGTGTGGGGCTTCGTTGAGAGAGATCTTAATAAACATCCCTACAACACCAAAGATTCTCTGAAAGAATCCATTGTCCGAGTAATGGACAACGTAGATGAGGGCCATCTCAAGCGCGCTTGTAGTCGGTTTAGGTCTCGAATTGAAGCTGTTATTGAAAAAGAGGGGGATTTCATTGAATGAAATTATTAAACAATAGTTTATCTTATATTATTTATATAATTGGTTTTGATTAAAAATATTTTCTGTATGACTTTTTATCTATTATAAAAAATTAAAAATAGGTTCTCAAATCGCTGACGCACCCTGTACTATAATTGAAACAATACGATTTTGAAAGCCATCAAATCAAATTTTATACAACTTTTTACGATTTTGAAAACCGCAAAAATATATTTTATTTGCAGTAATAGGATTTTGAAAACCGTCTAATTAAATTTTATACAAATTTAAATGATTTTGAAACAAGCTCACATAACTTTTAGCAACGTCGAAGCTTCGTCTTTGACTTTGAAACATTTCGACCTCGATTGTTTTATCTCTACTATACACTGCTATTAATTTGAACGCACACCTTTCTACGAATAAATAAGTAATCCAACAAGCAGTGTAGGATAGCTAACAGTGGCAAGATAGGTATTAATAAAGAAAAAAAGTTTATGCTTATGCCTACATTTCAACCCTGTTGAAACAGATTAAAGTTCGATGAAATAACATCTCGTGTCATAACTTTTTAAAATTGTTAGAACTAGACAATCTAGGAATAGTTAGTGTGAAAAATCATAAAACTACATTTCGAAAGAAATCAGATAAATTTTAAGATTATGAATGAAAACTACAGGGGAAAAAATAAGTCATATAGCGCAACTTTTGAGAAATATAGATTCTAAAGTTTGAAAGTGTCTCATTCTTCTTTAGGATATATATATTTTAACTGCTCTTTACTGGTGGCACAGGTTGTTTTTTTAATTTGATTACATAATCAGACTAATGTTTTATATGGGAAGAAGAAGAAAAAAAAAAAATAATAATGAGGATAACAAATAATATTAAAATTTATAACATGTTTGGTTTTTCCTCCTATGATCTTCAAATAAAAAAAAGCTTCAAAAAAAAAAATGAAAATAACATAAATCTAATCTCGTATATTTACTTTGAGATAATTAACAAAATAAGTGCAAAGATAGACATTTTAATCAAACTTCAATTATTCAGATGTATATTTTCTATTTTAATATTTTAAATAGAAGTTTAATTAATACCGTTTGTAAATTGTTATTAACATTTCATACAAATGTGTATAATATAATTTTGTTACGTTTAACATTTTTACTTGCGTTATTTATTTGCAAGACACAATAAATTTGGTTTAAACAAACCCGTTCTCATGATGAAAACTAGTTTGCTTATACCCAGTGGGCATGCATCGTCCGCACGATGTCCGTAAGACGTCCTTAAGACATCCGTAAAAAGTCGTGCGGACGATGCATGCCCACTGGGTACTCGGTGCTAAAAAAAAACAACAACAATAAACTTGATATTAGTATATTCTGGGTTACCACTCAAGTGAGTTTTAAATACAATACTAACAATCCAAACCTCCAATGACAATTCTATGATAATTTGAGGTCCTTGTAAAGCAGTGCAATCTTAAAAGTGCTGAACTTAAATTTGAACTTAATTTTAAAATTTGAAACGATTGAAATTAACATCTTGATTAAGCTTTTATGCATAGGGTAAGGTTGCTAATATTGTACCGATGCCTATATTGTACTTTTAACATAACTCGTTATTTTTACAACCCACAAGAAATTTTTAAATTTATTTTTTATCTTTGCTGAATGAAATTAAGTAGTCAACTGTTTTTTTTTGTCATCCAACTGTATTAAGGCCAGAGTAAGCTCTTGTTGGTTTGTTATTGGAGATTTCTTATTTTAGGTTTTTATGGCTAAGCGTATTTCACTAAAAAAAGCAGAAGATATGATTTGTTCAGTGTATCTATTTTAAAGCATAATTTATCTAAATTCAAAATAAATACCTAGAATTTAAAATTTCTTATTTTTAGTTGTCAAATTTTTTAACTAACTGAATGTCAGATTAGTTGCGTAAATTGTACCTCAAGGCATATCCTTAATTGTACCGACGCAACCATTCTGACCGCTAAAAATGCGTGTAAAGTTTAACAAATTTCTTTTGAGATTCCAATTAGAGAAATATCCATACTTATAAAACGAACTTCACCACTTAAACAAAAAAAGAAAAATTTCAGTATAACTTTTGTATTGACAAGCAGTCCTTAAAAAGACTCTCTAGTTCAGTTTTACCAATATGTCAAGGCTGGTGTCATGTTGACTGTGCAGGTGTTAATCAAAAACAGACACAATATATCTGAAACTTTTGCTAAAAATAATGTTTTTATGTATTTTATTTTACAATATTTTGTGTGGTTGTTTTTAAAACAGATATAGTATATATTGTTTTATATTATTTAGTATAACTATCTTTAATATCTACCTTCCTCCACTATTTTAATCTTAGCTTACCCATTGGTAAAATATTTCCAATTGCTGATTTTACAAAAACCATTCCTTTTAACCAATTCTTTAAATCCCTTAAATTTAAAATCATAAAATATTTGCAAAGCTGTAAAGTATTTGAAATCAAGAAAGTGGTACAATATTGGATTGCAATGGTACAATTAAGGATCTAGTTTCCTTAATTGTACTCTTAGCGCTATTTTTTTAGTTTGATTCTTCGAGACTTAACGCTTTTTAAATTTTGAGCTTTTTAAACATGTTTACAACAAACAGTCCCTAAATTATGAAATCCAATTGAAAATCCAGGTTTCTACTGAGTAGATTGCCTACATTTTTTAATTTTGTCTTAGGGGGTACAATATTGGCAACCTTACCCTAATTGATTTCCTGTTAGTTGCTCTTTAATGAAGTTATTTTTTGTTAGTCTACACTTATCCTCTGCATGACTAACTGTTTAGACTAACAAGAAATAACTTCATAAAGAAGTAAATAAAGAATCAAGGTTTAAATAATTACAATAACCAATATTACTAAAATTATTAAAAGTTCAAACTTTTCTTTTAGAATAAGGGGAAATCACGCATCATTACTAATCTATTGCTTCAGACCTGTATTTGATTATATATTAATGTTATGATTGTAACAATAGTGATCCGAAGGTGATCAAGATTAATACCGATTGCGTATTATATTATTTTTTGAAGATCAACACCATTTTTGTAACTTTTTAATCAACATGTTCTTAATAAATTTTTACTCTTTTTATACAGTTTTGATCGGTTAAAAATAGCTAAATTATTTTTATCAATCTTCATAAATGGGCTATATATAGCACTTATGGTAAAGCACCCAAATACCACAACCACGCATGATTAAGATCGGAATGTCCCATAATAAGCTAAGTTACAAAAATAGCGTTAACGTAAATTTCTTCCGATCATTCTTCCCCTCTTTGATAGACTCCAGTCTATCAAACCTTTTCAATTATCGAACTCAAGAAGACACAATCTTGTAATTGGTCGTATAAAATCTTTTTCGCCAATTTTAACTTTTACAACTCTTACACGTCCATCTTTTCCTTCAAATACTTCTGTAAATCTACCGAGCGGCCAATGTCCTCTGGCTGTATCCGGAGAAATGACTAATACAATATCATCTATTTTCATTCTTCGGCTTTCTTGATTCCATTTATACCGCTTTGATAAAGAGGGAAGCCATTCTCGCAACCATCTTTTCCAAAAGTGACGTAATAATTCTTGTACTCGACGCCAACGTGTTTTAGGATGATAATTTTTTGATTGACTTGAGTCGGGAGCGAATTGCCCTCCCACTTGTCCAGTTAAAAAATGATTAGGAGTCAATGGAACATCATCTTTTATATCAGCACTCTGATACGTTAATGGGCGGGAGTTCAATAAACTCTCAGCACCTGTAAAGGCCGTATGGAGTTCTTCATCAGTAATATCGGCCTTTTCAAGTATTCCAGATACTGCACGTTTTGCAGCCTTGATCATTATTTCGAACACACCACCAAGATGAGGTCCTAGTGGAGCGTTAAAGTACCACTTGATTCCTTTATCAGCTGTAGAGTTGGTAATTTTATTCTTATCTAAGCTATTGACAAGTTCTTTTAGTTCACGAGATCCACCAACAAAATTTGTTCCATTGTCCGTCAAAACTTCCAGTGGTAATCCTCTTCTATTCACCATTCGAAAAAAGGCATTGAGGAATGAATTTGTATCTAAATTATAAGCTATCTCGAGGTGTACTGCTCGTGATAGTAAGCAGGTAAACAAGCATAAGTATCTTTTTTGTCGTGTCCTCCCTCTACCTTGCATCGTTAGAAATGGCCCAGCAAAATCAATGCCAATTCGGGCAAACGCACGTAGTGGTTCCTTAAAGCGAATTGCTGGCAGAGGAGCCATAAGCTGATGAGCAGGTTTACATTTTCTTCTTCTACATTTGTTGCATTTTGCTTCTGCATCGCGGATTTCTTCTCGTCCTCGTATAATCCAATATCGTTCTGATAATTTTGTGAGTAACTGATTTGTTCCCATTACATGATTTCCTTCTTCATGGTAATGTTTAACAATCAATTTTGTAACCGCATGACCTCTCGGCAAAATGATTGGATGCTTAACATCGTAAGGCAAGTAGTAAGCATTTTGTAATCGACTACAAGAGCGTAATAAGCCATCTTCATCAATTTGTGGATTTAAAGATATAATTTTGCTTGATACTGATATTGTTTTTCCTTTTTTAAGGTTGTTATATTCTTCTTTGAAGCTTTCCTGTTGAGCTTTAACAATAATTTCCTTTTCGCTTTCATGATATTCATCAGCTGTTATATCACCTATCATACGCAAATCAATTTTACATCGACAGTTCTTTATAAATTGATACATCCATCCGTTAACTCTGACAAGTCTTTTCCAACATGAGAATTGGTTTATATCAAGCAATTGATTTACTACTTCGGAAGATAATGCGAAATTCATTAACACAGCGTTTTTCTTTACTTCAATTGAAGCTTCTTGTGTGATTTCAACGTGATTCTGAGGCCATTTTTCCTCTAAAGAATTCAGAAAACTTGGTCCATGCCACCATACATTATTGTTTTTTAACTCATTCACCGATGTTCCTCGAGATAATAAGTCGGCTATATTAGTTTTTGTAGGTATGTACCTCCATTGTTTTAGTTCAGTCTTTGATTGAATGAGTCCGACACGATTAGCAACAAATGGTTTCAACTTTCGACTGTGATTCCTTATCCACCATAAAACGTTAAGACTATCACACCATATAGTTACGTCTTTAATTTCAAGCTTCAAGGCCTTAACAATCTTCTCTGCAAGTCGTAAACCGAGAACAGCTCCAAGTAACTCCAGTCTTGGTATACTGATAGACTGCAATGGACTTACTCGGGCCTTTGACATTATGACTACACAGGTCACTTCTCCTGTGTCATACAAACATTGTTGATAAGCAACAGCACCGTATGCTTTACAAGACGCATCCGTAAAAACGTGTATGGATCGGTTTACAACTGTCGAAGTTCTTTGTAAACATCTAGGAATGTTTATCATAGAAAGATCTTTTAGTTCTTGAAACCATTGTTCAACATTTTTCAAAATCCTATCCGGAATTCGATCATCCCACTCAATTCCGTCAATCCACAACTCTTGCATAATTATTTTTATTCGAATGATGTATGGTGATAAAAAACCCAATGGATCGAACAAAGTTGCCATTTTTTTTAACAAAAATCTTTTTGTATATACCGCATTTTCTTCGGTAGCGACGGAATGAAAAGTAAATAAATCAGGTTTTGCTTCCCAGACAACTCCAAGCGTTTTCATGGCAGGTAATTCTCCAGAATCTAAGCTTATATGTTCTGCCCGATCATTTTCGGGTGTTATTTTAAGAACTTCGACCGAGTTTGAAAGCCATTTTCGTGCAAACATTCCGGCTGAACTCCATAGTAGCGTGAGTTCTTTGTACAATTGAATTCCTTCTTTTTCATCTACTACAGAAATTATTGTATCGTCCATGTAAGTTGCTTCAAGAACAGCTTCAGAAGCTAAAGGAAATGTTTGTGCATACTTTTTTGCGTGTTCTTGTGTTACAAATTGAGCGCTGAGTTGATCCCAAAAACCAGTCGATTAAACTGAAACACATCAGGCTCAGCAGTTGGATCCAAATATCTCCATAGAATTCGTTGGTACCTTCGATCATCTTTATGTATTCCGATTCGTAAATACATTTCTGCTATATCGCAAGCTAAAGCGACTGGATATTTTCGAAATCGAAGTAAAACTGTTACAAGATCTTGTTGAAGTTTTGGTCCTTGATAGATAAAGTCGTTAATGGATTTGCCATTGTATTTTGCAGATCCATCGAACACTATTCTGACTTTTGTGGTTGATTTCTCGGGACGGAGAATGGGGAAATGTGGTAAGTACCAACCATCTCCTAGATTCTTTTTATCAATTTTCTCCAAGTATCCCTTTTCTAGATACTGTTTAATAATTTTTTTATACTCATCTCCGAGACTTTGGTTTTTCATTAGACGTTTTACCGTGTTTTGTAGTCTGTTTAACGCCATTATATAATTATCATCCAGCTGTCTATTTTCTTTCCATGGTAATTTTAGCTCATATCTTCCGTTTTCTATTTTCAGCGAACTTGTTACTATATTAAGGGCGGTAGTTCCTTCTGGGCTTGTTATTATTTTTTTAAATTGCATCTCTTCCTCACCTTCAATTGCCCATAACTTTTTAATGGTGTCATTCGCATCTTCTATTTCCTTTGCTTTTGGTATCATTTTCGTAAAGTGTGTTTGAAGGGATTCTCCAGTGCCGCCAATGCATGTCCATCCAAGCGGTGTTAGCCGGGCCGCTGGTTCATTAAATTCTCCTCTTACTTCCTTAATTGCACGATGCAACTCAGCATAGTCCACACCAATTAGAATGTCAATTTTTGGTTTGGGTCCAATATTTGGGAACTCGATGTCTCTCAGATGTCTCCAATTATTTGACATTTTTCTCCAATTAACGGCTTTTAAGTTTCCAGTTACATTATTTACTGTAAAGACTTCCACTGTTATAACTGTTTTTCCATTCAATAATTCCAGCTGGAATTCCACCGGCATCGTTTCGAATGAATCAACTTTTCCATTTATCATGTTTACAGTTACTTTTTCTGTTTTACCCTGCAGTGACAACTCAGCCGCCACATCAGAATTCAGATACGTTTTTGTACTTCCATCGTCAAGCAATGCGTTAACTACAACTCTTTTATTTCCATTACGAAGAATAACCGGCACCGTTCGAAGCGATATACAGTTCATGACGTGTTTTGAATGTAGTTGGATGTTTGATATATGAGAGTTTTCAATTACCATGTTCTTGGGTTCTTCAGAAATTCTCTCATTTTGACGTTTCTTTTTGTGAAGCAAGCGATTGTGAGTATCTGTAAAGCCGTCAATCCCACAAATTCTTGTATTCCTGCATTCCTTTGACAAATGATTAGAGTTTAAGCATCTGAAGCAGAGTTTACATTTCTTGGCTGTTTCCCATCTTTCTTCAACAACTTGATTTTTAAATGTTGGACACTCCCATGTTTTATGATCGTTTTTGCAAGCAGCACATTTTTTTATCCAATTTGTTTTCTTTTTTCGTTCATTGTTTGTAAAGTATGAATTTCCTTCAGACGGTTTGCTACCAGTGCCTTTTTTTAAGCCATGAAGAGTCTCTGTTGCTGCCATTTGAAAATCCGCTTCTTCAACAATAAACTTTTTTAGAGTTTCAACATTTTCGTTTAATCTGTATTCATGCACCCAACGTTTATATCTTATTAACATCATCTCTGGAACCTTTTTTTGCAGTTGGTGGTATAATGTTCCGTCACCAAGTTCTTCAGTTCTATTAGCTTCTTTTAAGTTTATTACTGCCACATCCAACAAGTCGGCGAATTTTTCCAAATCTCTTGGTTGGTTTTCCCTCATAGGTTTGAAGTTGTTCAATTCATACAAATACATGAGGACCTTTCTCCTCGTTCCGCCATATTTTCTTTCAAGTCTTTCTTTCGCAGCTTCATAGGCAAACGATGAATGCCCAAGTCCTTCAATTGCTTTTAATGCGTCGCCACATAAATATTGACGTAACTGAAGTAATTTATATTCAGCTGTCGCTGGAGCTTGATCGATACATGCGTTGAATGAAGCTTTCCAATTTTCGTAGCTCTTTTTATCGCCATTAAATATTGGTATAGAAACGCGTTTTAGTTGTTTCCATAAATCCTGTCCAATTTTTGCAGTCTTTTCATCTAAATTATTTGTTGTACGCAGGCTATGAGTCGTTTTGATTGATTCATATTCGCTATTATCTTTTTCTTCGTCCTTTAATTTTCGAATACTCGACCATTGATCACGTTGCTGCTTTTCCATTGTCAGCATAGGTTTTCGATCAATCCAAAATTAGATCTTTCACTTCCGTTGCACAATATCCATCTATTTACATGTTCCATCGCTTCCGTGAATTCGCCATTTATTCTTTCAATTTCTTGATTGAGTTTTTCTAAATTTTCTTTTGACTCCAGAAACTCGTATTTGTTTGATAAATCAACCATCACCTCGAGAACTTCGTTTTGTGTCTTTGTTAATTGATGAGTTAAATCGCGTAACTCGTTTTTACATGTGGGATCGTCTTCTCCAAGAAGCTGAATAATTTGATGTTTAATTTGCGTAAACGAAGAGTTTAAAATCGTTTTCTTCCTGTTTAATGCTGACACTTCATTTTGGACGGTTAGTTGATCTTCCATTTGATTTGTTAATTTCTGATTTCTTCTTTTTACCATTCTTCCGTTGTGAAGAAACTACCCTCTGCTACCAACTTTGATCCGAAGGTGATCAAGATTAATACCGATTGCGTATTATATTATTTTTTGAAGATCAACACCGCTTTTGTTACTTTTTAATCAACATGTTCTTAATAAATTTTTACTCTATTTATACAGTTTTGATCGGTTAAAAATAGCTAAATTATTTTTATCAATCTTCATAAATGGGCTATATATAGCACTTATGGTAAAGCACCCAAATACCACAACCACGCATGATTAAGATCGGAATGTCCCATAATAAGTTACAAAAATAGCGTTAACGTAAATTTCTTCCAATCAAATAGAGTTTTATAGATTTCATTCCCAGATACATATTTTCTTCATCAATTGTACTAAAATATTAGAAAACATTTATTAGGATCTATTTGGGAAAAAATGTTTTAATACTTTTCACAGAGTAGTTTTATGGTTTTTTTTACAATAACTATAACTAAATAGTGTTGCTCAGTTAATTCTAAAAAAGTGTGGCACAAGCCATCAATTCATAAAGCTGAAAACCTATTCATTGTGGGTTTAATATTTGGTTGCGCATATAAAGATTATATCATACCTCTATCATACCTCCATTTGCACGCACAAGAACAAACTTTTACTTGCACCTTCTTAAATAAATTTGAGAAACTTAGAAAAGAGTATCTTTTATATGTAGCCGTTAACTATTTACACAATAATGTTTAATGCTTCAAAAAAATTGAAAACTTGTGTCAGGCAATAGAGAAACGGCATTTTTCCGCGCAATCACGTCAGCCGGAGTTACTGATGAAATCACGCGTGCATGCAATATGGACAAATATTCTGATGCTTGCCGATGCGAAAAGGTTCATTCATTGTCTAACAATCGAAAATTGAAATGGAACGGATGCAGCGATAATATAAGATTTGGAATGATGTTTGCGCAATTGTTTCTTGATGCAAAAGAAAAAGGAACCGATGCGAGAGTGCTCATGAATAAACAAAATAATCTTGCTGGCAGAATGGTAAGTTTTCC
Source organism: Hydra viridissima (assembly GCF_058129835.1). NCBI lineage: Eukaryota > Metazoa > Cnidaria > Hydrozoa > Anthoathecata > Hydridae > Hydra > Hydra viridissima. The sequence continues at coordinate 12,700,675 of NW_028324301.1, read as the reverse complement.
ACTAATTTTATTAGAATACTTAAGTTAAAAGAAAAACTGAGTATGAGGGTGGACATAAGTTTATATAATAGTTTAAATAACAACAATTGAATCTTTTTTAAAAAAAACCTCAGGCAGTCAAAGAAAATATGTTCATGGACTGTATTTGTCATGGTGTCTCTGGGACATGTAATATGAAGACATGCCGTAACTCATTGCCACCATTTTATCATGTTGGAAACTTTCTACAACAAAGGTATCATTCTGCAATTTATGCATCTTTTGATCAAACTAGAAACGAGTTGGTACCTTTGAACCATGGAGTGTTAGAATACACAAAGTTAGATCTTGTTTACTTAGAGGCGTCACCAGACTACTGCATCAAAGACGACGTTGAAGGAACTTTGGGTGTTGCAGGAAGACAATGCAATAAAACCTCTCCAGGTCCAGATGGATGTGATGTGATGTGCTGTGGAATGGGTTTTCATACAAAAAAAGTGACCAATTTATATATTTAAAACAATTAAGCATACAACTCCATTTTTTATAATTTTGAGATATGTGATGATTTAATAATTTAATAACTTTTACGGAAATTTTAATTTGATTTGCATTTTAATACTGTTTTAAAAAACATTCTTTAAGGTTATTGTTGAGTCAAATTGCAATTGTAAATTTCACTGGTGCTGCAACGTCAAATGTGAAAGATGCACTTCTGTTGTAAAGCAATACTTCTGTAGGGGTCAAACACAAAAAAGACGGATAAAAAAGATTGGCGAAAAAGAAAAGTAAATCAAGAATGAGGATTTTGATGACATTTTACTTTTTAACGGCTCTTGATATGCAAAATTTTCGCATTCGGTTCTATAAACCAATTTGTGTCAACCAAATTGTGTTAATGACTAATTCTTAATAAGTATTGTTAACAAAATGGAGAAAAACCAACTTATTTAAAAAATGACCTTATCTAAAATAAAAATGAAATAAAAATTATTTCAGTAAAAATTTTATTCTTTTAGCTTATTCAATATATATATATATATATATATATATATATATATAGTATTGTAGAAATTATGTTAATATTTCCAGTAAGAGTGCTCCATACAGCGTAGAATAAGTAGAGCGAATATATTATTTTTGTTATTATATAAACTAAATAATTAGCTTGGTTTACTTAAAGTTTCACGCAATAGCGATCATCAGATGTTATAAACCGTAAAAAAACGTAACAACAAAAAAATACGAAAAAAGTACTATGGAGTGTCTGCTATGATGGCATTAAAGTTTTTTATTAAAAATTTATTTTCATAGCGGCACTTTGATGATAGTTCGCTTCGTTTATTAAGCAAGTCTGGTTCCGAAGAAATAATGTGGTACTTTTCGGTCAAGCACAAATTACAGTAATTACCACCAGGTTTAAATGGTTCTGCCTGATCGAGAATATTCCACGTAAGGATGGGTTCTAAACTTTTACTTTTGCACTCCCATACAAATTTAGAAAGTTCAGTGGAGTTTGCTTTATTTTCATAACGAAAAGAATTCTTATGCTTATACCATCTGTCTTTAAAGGTTTTTTCAGTGAGCCCAATATAATAATGCCCCTTTTCTTGCTGCTGAGTTTTTACGCCGCAAATATAAATAAGGTTTTTCTTAAGGCATTTTCCGTTTAGTGGGCATGCGGCGGTTTGTCGGCAATTGCTTGACTGGCTATTATTGTCAGTAGTATTAGATAGAATTCTTTTGTTATGAGCAGTAATAATTTTCTTAATATTTGAGAGGCAGCTGTAACTAACTTTGACATTGTTCCGGTTAAAAAGTTTGTGGAATTTATGGTCTTTAGGAAAGCATTTATCAACTAAACCCAAAAATATCTTTGCTACGTTTTTTCTAACGTTCAGTGAAAACGGAGGGTTAAACCAAATAACGTTTCGTTTTCGAGATCCTGCATCACGTTTTGGCGTGTTTTGATTGAAAAAAATTTTTCCTTTAAATCCACAAGAAATGAGAGCGTTGTTATAAAACGGTGCGGCTCTATCAAAAACCTCTTTATTTGAAGATATATTACTGATGCGGTAAGAAATCATATTCGGTATCAATTTGATGATATTAGGTGGGTGATTGGAGTTGACGTTGATATACATAGGGTTATCTCCTTGTTTTCTGTAAGGTTGAAAAGTACTGTCAAGGAGATTAAGTGTAGTGTCGAGGAAGTTTACAATTTTTAAATTAGATTTAATAGTAATAGTAAGGTTGAATTTATGTTTAAAAATCTTGACAAAATTTTTCTTTATTTTTTCTGACTGAGGGCCGCTGATATTATAGAAGCAGCAGAGACCATCATCTCTATATAGGCCTGTGGTGTTGAGCCCGTATTCACTGGCAATAGTATATAATATGTATAGGCCTCCTAACTCGCACAGTTCGGCTCCGTCAAAACTTCCCATAGTAACGTCAAAATCAGGGTCGCCTGATTTTTTGCTCCACATATTATTTCCTGCGAAAAGTAAAGTTTTCCTGGTATGGTAGATGATGTTGATTGATTCATCAGGAATTATGGTGAACTTCTTAGCGTGTATTAAAGAATCATGAAGTAATTGTTTTGAAATAGAAGGGTAGAACTCGTTAATGTCGTATTGAATAAAAATACATAATTTTTTGTCTGGTATGGACTCGAACCACTCAATTACTTCTTTTGTATTATGCCATTGGTGTACGAGGGTGGCCTTTCTCACTCTGCTATTAATATCATCTAATAAAATTTTACTAATTTTCCCGAGCTCTGGTTTAGCGGGGTTTATTAAACGGCACTGACTTAAAGACAGTGCCGTTTAATAAACCCCGCTAAAATCGCTTAAAGGTTGCCTCCCTGGTTTCAGAAGTGATTTTGTTTCTTTTCTTGAAAAAAAAGCCTTTTCTCGTATTTTTATCTCGTATTTTTATCTCGTATTTTTATCTCGTATTTTTATCTCGTATTTTTATCTCGTATTTTTATCTCGTATTTTTATCTCGTATTTTTATCTCGTATTTTTATCTCGTATTTTTATCTCGTATTTTTATCTCGTATTTTTATCTCGTATTTTTATCTCGTATTTTTGTCTCGTATTTTTGTCTCGTATTTTCTTGTATTTTGATAGCAAGAGTCCTTCCATTTTTTAGGTAGCTTTATTAATGGAAAAACTTTTTGTCTAAAAAAAGCGATTTTCTCAGTCAGTTAATGTAAAAGTCTGACAAAAATCTTATAAACAAAAAAATCTGAAAACTACTTGTTCTACATCTTTTATGAAAACTACCATTGAGATGAGAAAAAATCAAGAAAAAGTTTGAGCTTATACTGATTTGGTGAAATTTTTCACGATTCTTTCCCATCTTCATGATGATCTTCCAAAAGAAAATGAAGATTTTTTTAACAAGACCAAAGAAAGTATAAGTGAAAACTTAAACTACATGAACACCTATCAGGTTCAAAGAATGAGGTGCACAAATCTTGCCAATTCATTTAAACTTTAAATATGAGCTTAACACCTTTATATTTTTTGGCAATATTTGCCTAGTTTGCAGGGGTTTGCCCTCGGATATCTCCAATATTTAGTCGATCATGCCCCGTGTCATTGCTAGATATATAAAAAAAAGGGAGATATCGCGAGCAAAGCAAAATATGCGCCTAGTGTAACTAGGTCTGAATGTTTCCATAACACAGAACCAGGAGGCATCCCCCACACCCTTACGCACCAAATCCTCCTAACCTAAAACCATAATATTCACTAATCTCTTTTTTCATTACATAACCATAATCTAAATACATAAACATGAAAAAAAGTTGCTTAAAACAAGGCTCAGTTTAGGCTGTAGCCTAAAATGACCCGCCTCGTATTTGGAAATCCCTGCCTATTTTTGATGTGTTACAATAAAATGAAGAACACTCGTTCGTTTTGCATTCATCATCTTCACAAATGTGTTTGGCGTAGGCAACTGAATCGTTGTCTTTGAAAGAATATTACTCCTTTCATTTGATAATAAAAATAAAAACAATTGAAGATAAAAGTAATATTTAAAATTCTTTCTTTATAATTTATCATTAATGTTTTTCGATAGCATCTTTCATACAGATATTATTGAGTTGACCATGTGTTGATCGTCTTATACAATATTGTCTAGTTTTCCCAGACAATATTTTATTCTGTTACGAAGTTGAGTGATTTGTTATGAAATGACAGATGAAATTTTGGTTTGTTAGTTATGCTCGTATACTTTTCCATTCAGTATACTCCAAAAAAAGCTTCAACTGGATGTATTTCTGAGAGTTTCGCAGGGTTCTCTCTTTCTTCACAAAATCAACATTCTTGTTATCCGTGCCAATAACTGTTTTAGCACAATGTGATGTTGCGAGATCAGGCCAAAATAGATATTTGTCATCGAAATAATGTTTTTCAATCAAAAAAATAATTTTCTTCTTGATGCGCTCATTCAAGTTGATTTCCTGATTCACTAGATAATCAATTTGTCTGAATACCGGTGAACTTATCCCTTTGTCATTAAAAAACAGTTTTTATTAGCCTTTATTTTCCACTTGGAGGGCTTTGAGAAACATCCTTAGGATAGGAGATGTTATTTTCACTTATGGTGTTGTATGAAAGAATGAAATAAGATTCATCATCCTAAAAAATATTCCATATGAATTTCTGTGCAAATGACCACATTTTCTTTAAGCAATTTTTCACAATTTATCATTTCGCTTTAGGACTTTTTGCTTCTTTCCTCTTTTTTTTATAGTTCTAAAATAAGTAAACACTTTGGGCATGAGTTCCAAAGTTTTAAATGAGTATTTTTTTGATTGCATCTTATTATCTGTATTTATAAAATTTTAAAAGAACATACTTGAGTTAAATCATTTTGTTTAAGAAAAGAAGAAAATAGGAAGAGACTTTTCAAACGAAAATACATTTCAAAACCATATAAAGCATCAAATTTGTTGAACACCAAAATGGTGAGTCATTCACATCATCACGGTAATAATCATGATATTGTAACCACTTTTTTAATCAAAACCCCCAACTGCACCCAACTGCGTTACACCTGATAATGTTGTTTCGCCATCAGAAAAATTTGATCGAGACACTCTTGTTGAAGTTCGAGACTCTCTTGATAAAGATCAAGACTCTCGTGGACATGAGGAATATAATAGACATGATGTATGTGAAAATTGGATGTAAAGTGTTATCAGAAAATTATTAAACTCCACGACAAAATGATAAGCGGAGGTTTCTATTGTTAAGCAAAAAGATGAGAAAAACACGCTTATGGGTGATTAATAAATCTAGCTCACCACAGTTTATCGGAGGATCAGATAATGATATTAAATAGTTTCTCCTTAAATTTAAGTGAACTACTACATTTAACAAATGGCGCAGTAACAAACAAATTTGTGCTTTTCCACTTTGCTTAAATAAATCTGTCTTGATATTTTATGAATACCTAATACAACAAGCTTTTCAGAATGAATATGAACCACAAGAACGTTTTTCCATCTTCTGTATACCAAATACTTTTTAGAAAGTGTCAATACATTCGTATTGAGACGAGGCACTGAATGAAACAATAATGATGAATCTACATTTTCTATGTACCTGCGATAATTTCGTGAAATTAGATCAGCAACGTTGAGAATAAATTCTTTTGCTTTCTCACAATTCCATGTCACATCAAAAGAGCCTGTTATAAGCAAATTTTTCATCAGAATCGATTTTATGAAATCTTCTAGTGTATCTTTAATATCAAAGCTAAATTTAACTTTTTTATGTCAAGCGAAAACAGCATTTTCTTCCCTGTTCGACCTCAATACAATTGTTATTTCAAACTCATGTTCTTTCCAAAATTCTTTATGTTTCGAAAGCAAACTTTTGAGATGAGAAACAAGTTTTTGAGAAGAAAAACAGGTTTTTGAGATAAGAAACATTTCCGAACTTTACTGAATTTTGTTCGCTTTTCAAGAACAAAAGCTTACTTTTAAGTTTGAATGCCAATAAGATTTTTTATCTGGAATGCGATTTTTGCTTCCACTTTTTTTTTTACTCCCCAATAAAGTTCTCATATTAAATTTTCATTGCTTTTATAAGACTTTTACTCTTCATGTAAAAATGTATTTTGCGTAGTGATCGACCGTAACATATATTTTGCCGGAACCGGAACCAAACCGGTAATAGATTCTAAATATTCCTAACCGGAAACGGAACCGAAAATAAATCCAAACCGGAACAGGAACCGAAACCGGAACCGAAAGTAAGTAATATATTTTTTTAAAAAGTCAGTTCTAATTTAAACAAAAATTAATGTCGTAAAAATAACTAAAATTTTACATTTTTTTTTTAAGTTTTTCCGAAACCCAAGGCATAGAGAAGCAGTTAGACAATTCAAAAAAATCATTTAACACTTAAATGATTTTTTGGATTGTCAAAATGCACATTAATCGTTTTCCCCTGTTCTAAGTTGCGCAATAATTTTTACAAAGTGCGAAAAAGATGAGCTGCAGGAGCCAAATTCATCTTTAGGAGGTTCAAAATTGTCCATTTGGATCATGACAATATGTTTAAGAAAATGAGCTGGTAAGAATCAGAATGGTGTAACTTTAGCTCAAATAATAGCGATAAAAACATTACAAGATATGAATATTAATTTAAAGTTAATTTAAACAAGAAAATTAATTAGTTTTCAAACAAAGCCAAAGAGTGTGTGTGTATGTGTGTGTGTATGTGTGTGTGTGTGTGTGTGTGTGTGTGTGTGTGTGTGTGTGTGTGTGTGTGTGTGTGTGTGTGTGTGTGTGTGTGTGTGTGTGTGTGTGTGTGTGTGTGTGTGTGTGTGTGTGTGTGTGTGTGTGTGTGTGTAATACTTAATAGTTTTGTAAAGAAAAATAGTTCCAACGATTTTTTATTTTTAGAAAGATTTTAAATGACATGTTTAATCTTGTGTTGCCAACGTTATATACCAATTCTCTAATTTTAGGGCTGATGACAAACAGATTTCAAAGTTTAATTTGGTTGATTTGAAAGGAAAAGTAACTGTGAAATTACCTATGAAAGGGTTGAATATTTATAAAGCTGTAATTGGTAGGATATTATTTAGATTTAAATGTTAAAAATTAGGTAAGATGCAGATCTATATTGTTTTATTAAAAACTTTTTTGTATACTACTTTTTATTGGCTGCCTGTTGAAAATGAATAAATTTAGTTGATTCCACAAAAATTAGATGTCAAACTTTTTATGCACAAGTTCATCAAAAAATAAAATAAATCTGTTTAAACGACTAAAAATTGAAAACTTCATGTATTTGTATAAAATAATGTTACTGGAAGATTTTCTTTCCTCTTTTCTCTGCATTTTTATTCACTTCACCAAATTTGAATAATTTTGCATTTATTTTCTAGAATCGATTAAGCGCTGTGATACAAAAGCTACAGACAAAGAAACTCGGACGTTTATAGCCTTCTGATTGAAATATGCTCCTTATCGTTTAAATGGAGGTAAACGGAAATCCTGCAACCACAAAGTAGAAGATGAAGAAGTTCTTGAAGAAGGTGATAAAGAAAATCAAGATGACGATGACTGTGAAGTAGAGGGTGACGTTGAGTCAAACGAAAGCGAAGTGGTGAAAAAGAGAAAGAAATTACCCCCACTTGTAAATTTTTAAAAACAAATACATTTTAGTAAATGTTTTAAACTATTATCTTTCGAAAGTTCATAAAACGTAATGTCAGTTCAACGTTGATTTTTTAACGTTGAATCAACGTTGATATTTCAACGTCGATATTTTATTTCCAAATAACGCTTAAATCAACGTCCGTAAATCAACGTTGAATCAACGTTAAATCAACGTTGAAATGCTGGCTGGGATAAATTAATTTTGAATTACGAAATTTCTAACTTATTCAATAGGTTTAAAAAAAAATCACTCAGACAAAATCATAATTTTCTTAAAAAACAAATGTTTTTAATTGAAAAAAATTATAAAGTTAAGTAAAATTATTATCATTAAAATAATTTTTATTAATGAAAATTTCGTCTTTTCCTTTCATTTCTTCTGACGGTGGCCACTATTGGCGGCCTACAAATCATATTACTTCAAAAATATCTTCTGAGGGCAACCACCAGTGGCTTCTGCCTCCCGACTGGTGGTGACCTCCAAAACCATTTTACCTTCAAAAGAAATTTCTGGCAGGGGCTGCCTCTTGGTAGGCGGAAGTTATTGGAGATGGAAGTCAGAACCTTGCCAGCACTTTCTTTTTTTGAGACGGTTGTCATTGGCTCCTGCTTTCCAAATCGTTGGCCTTTTGGCAGAATGTTACTTTGCCGCGAGGAGGCATGATTAACTTTGAATTGAAAGAAAAAAGGTTTTATTTTGTAAAAAAACTCAACTTTAAATTAACCAAATAATTAGTAACGTCAGTTTAATGATCAAATATTATAAATGTAAATTTATAAACAATACTTTATATTCGCTTTATAGTTATATTTTTTACTGATTTTTTTTTTAAATCCAACAATAACGTTAATAATCCGGTCAAAATAAACATTTCAATTTATAATAATTCGCATAAAGCTGAAAATTGGTCCATACCTTTAGGATATTATTACAAATAAAATATTAAAAGTCCCCACCGATCCCATATCTGCAAAAAAAGTTATTAAAGGTTAAAGGTTAAAAAAAATAGTTTTTTCTTTTTTTCCAATTAATGATAAGTTTTATCATAATAAAGATCAAACAAAAGTATTACATCATGAAAGTATTTAATAAAATTGTCTTTATAAATTTTTATAAGAATCGTTATTCCTGAGATATTGCAATGCTTGCGAAAATATATTGCGAGAAGATATTGCAAGAATATATTGCGAGAAAATATATAGCGAAAAAATGTTAAGTACACTCTAAATTAAAAAGTGTAAAATTACACCGTTTTGGTGTTAATATAGCCTCAAACGATGTTTATTGAAAATAATTTAAGCTAAAGTTGTAAATTTACACCGTTTTGGTGTAATTATACACTCTAAAAGTGTATTTTTATTAAAACGGTGTAAATTAACACCTTCTTTATTAACTACACCGTTTCAAGAAGGTGTAAAATTTAAATAATGTAACATTTTTCTATTTTTACACCGTTTTATTAGCACGGTGTAAAACGGCGTAAAGCTGTTTTACACCGTTTTTCAAAATAATTATCTCAGTTTTACACCGTTTTATTAAAAGGTGTAAAACGGTGTTAAAGTAGAAAAACTTTATAAAGTTTAATTAAAAGGTGTAAAACTACACCGTTTTGGTGTTAATATAACATCAAACGGTGTTTATTGAAAATGATTTAAGTAAAAGGTGTAATTTTACAACGTTTTAGTGTAATTATGCACTCTGGAGGTTTATTTTTGTTAAAACGGTGTAAAATAACACCTTTTTTAACTCTCTACACCGTTTTAAACTGTGTAAAATTTGAAATATGTGACATACTTTTGAAGGTGGGGAAATGGGGGTGGGGTGGTGGTGCCGAAATATGTGATCGCCTCAGCGTATTTAAAGAGAGAAATATCGCGTTTAGGCTCTTTCGTTTTCAAAAATGCTGATTTATTTTGTTTAGTTTGTTTTGTTTATAAATGTTCGGTGATTTTATTATTTACGCCTTTTCAAGTTTTATCTTAATACTATGGGCAGACAGGGTCGTTCCTTAAGGTGCCGCTTCAAATTTTTTTTGAAGCTTTTATACCTGACTATTACTTGAGAAATGGAGCGCCGCAACTAAGTTTGCCCCAGTCGCTGCCGACCCTTAAGGCGCCCCTGGGAATAGGAAGCTGTAAGCAAGGAGAATTTTTAATTTACAATAAAAAATCGTTTCAACTGTATTTATGACGCTGCCCGTCGCCTTTTATGCATTTTATTGGTAGTTTTATTTTGTATGATACTTTGATTGAAAAAAGATTTGATAAAAAATAATAAATTATATAAGAAAAACTTATACTTTACTTTTTAAAAGTGTATAATAGTAATAGTTGATAATAAGCAGAAAACACAAATAATTGAAATTTAAAAACGTAAATTTTAGTTATTAAAAAATGCATCTCTCACTGACTCAGCGTCGCCGAACGATTGTGACAAGAGAGGGAAGAGGGGGGAGAATAAGCAAAATTACCGTGACGTACTTTACCTATAGGTAAAGTACGTCACGGTATTTTTGCTAATTTTGCGGTATTTTTGCCAATTTTTGCCATCAGTGTTTTTGCCAATTTTTGACATCATTGGTATTTTTGCCAATTTTTGACATCAGCGGTATTTTTGCCAATTTTTTACATCAGCGGCTGATGTAAAAACAATTGAGTCGGTGGTCTCCTGTTGAATGGAAGTAATTGAAGGTAGAGCATTCCGCCATCGGAAATTGCGTAAATGCGTAAATTCCGATGTGAGAAATAGTTTATAAAGGTGACTCCTATGTGATTTAATCTTTTTATTTTCCGATATTTTCCGATGGTTTATGGTTGCTTTCAAAATTTTACTGTAATTTTGCGAAAACTTCGTAATTATAGATGAATACATCGGAAATACTACAATATTACAAGTTTACACTTTAAATACGATTTATTGTGAAATTACGCGAAAATATCGTACGATAATGCGTAAATCTCGAAATATATCGGAGAGTGCGTGAAATTCTCCCCATCGGCCTCGGACTACATCGCACCTCCGATGTGATACAATTCCTCACCATCGCATCACATAGGAGTCACCTTTATAAACTATTTCTCACATCGGAATTTACGCATTTACGCAAATTCCGATGGCGGGATGCTCTAACTGAAGGGACATTTAGGAAATCTAAAAAGATTTTTTAATAGTTAAGGATGTAAAAAAAAAAATAATTCTAAAAATATGCCGAAAAAATAGCATAATTTTTTTAATCAGTGAGCAAATATGTATTAATATTTGTCTAACCATTATTAGATAATTGCTTTGCTAATTTTGTATAAAAATCGATTTGCATTTAGATTTTGCTAATTATAAAAAAAAAAGCAAAAAAGTGGATATTTATATTAAAAAGTTTATATTACGTGAAAAAGAAATTTATTTAAATTCAAAGTTAGAAAGGTTATTATCACGTTGTTATTGTGTATTAGTAAATAAAAAAAAGTTAATTAAAACTGCCTGTTTTTCCTGTATATGCATCATTTACATCCGATATTCCTAAAGGTATAGTTGTTAAACCTGGAACTACACTTTCACAGTTTCTTGAAAAAGGTAAATTTTGTTTTTTTAAAAGTTATAGTATAATATATACAGTTATAGTATAAATACATACATATATAATATAAAGTTATAGTATAAATACATACATACATATATATATAAATATATATATATATATATATATATATATATATATATATATATATATATATATATATATATATATATATATATATATATATATATATATATATATATATATATATATATATATATATATATATATATATATGTATTTATTTATTGATATACATATTTATGTGTGTAGGCGTAAAATAAATTCTTCTGTTACAACTGTCACACAGAATGCTCATAATGATGGATAGATGATAGAAGATGATTTTAGCTATCAACTTCATGAGCTAGCCATGCAAGCTGAAATGAGGAAATGCGAGCAAGATGTTGATTTTCTTAAAAAGCGTATGCAATATACCTTTCGTTAACGCAAAGACTGGATTTCTATTAGCTACCCTAAAGTTGCTGATATTATAAAACGTTTTCCAGCAATCTTTTCCCGCTTTAAAATGACTTAAGGGCCCCTTAAGGGTCCCTTCGTGGTTCAGGGTATTCTAAGGGCGAATTTTCTCAAACAATTTTTTATCAAAACTAAAAAATATTAGCTTACATTTCTTTTCAGCACAAAATTAGTATATTTTGATGATTTTTTTAAAGTAGGGTGTGTTTAGGGCAGATCCTAATAAGGGGTGGCTTAGGGCTAAATTAGGGCTAGCCCGAAATCGGCTCTAATTTTCTGGAATTTTAAAACTCGGAAAAAAACGATTTAACAGAACAATTTTGAACCATTCAGAAAAAAACTCCGTAAAGCGTATATTGACGTTGTTCCTTAAAAAATTTTAAATATATTTTGAGTGGCTTTTTTTATGATAGTAATTAAGATATTTTTACGGATTTTTATAAGTATAAGTTGTATGCAAAACTTAAGTAGAGAAGAGTTTTTTAGTATAAGAGGAAATGTAGAATTGAACCGTTGTGTTCGCTACGAGAAAGCTACATGGTTAGAAAATAGATTTGCTTCAAAGATTTTTGTCCATTCATATAGCTTCTAAGTATTGATAGACATTAATCATGATGATCAATTTTTATTTAAACTATTTTTAATGAGTTATTTAATATAATAAAGTTATAATCCTATAATAGCAACAAAATATTTGTTGCATAATTTAAAAATGGCTTCAAGAACTGAAAGAAGAAAACGTCGTAATCAACTTGATATTTTTGTCTCAATATGAAAAGGTAATACAGGAATATAAATAGGTAGCTAATAATCTTGATATTTTAAAAATATCAAAGTAATGTTATAAAGTAATTATAGTACATTGTTGCTTTTATCTCATCCTATTTATAGACTGTCAGACAAATATCTGACTGCCTTTTTTTATCTAAACTTTTGTAACTTTTTTTTAAAATATTTTTGGTCAAATATATTTATTTTAGGAGAATCTTCCAATTATATGACGCATGGTGAGCCTGTTGTAGAGGAGGAGAATATTAAAATTGGTGAAGATAACTTTGATAGAAGTGTGCCTACTATTTTTGATGGTGCGACTGGATTATATATATAAATGGAGCACAAAAGCAATGAATATAAATTAGGATTTTCTTTGTTTAATCTAATTTATTAATTTTTGAGACTAATACTTACCAAACACATGCTACAAAAAAGATTGCTGTCAGTTTTTTTACTAAGAGTAATTAATGTAATTTTAATCATGCATAAATGTATGTTATCAGTTGCTAAATTTCATTGTTAAAGTAAATATCATTTAATAATATGATTTTTATTTAATTCTAGCCTGATTGCATAAGTACATCTCTTAATTTATCTGATGTAAGTAAAAGTTACTTTTCTGCTGTTTATTGTGATGAGATGATTTATTTGTTCTTATATGCCCAGCAAGCACACAAAGTTGAAACAACGTTGAAATAACGTTGATCGACATTGATCAACTTTATTTCAACATTGTTTCAACGCTGTGTGCTTGCTGGGTGAAAGTGTTTTGTTGCTACGCTTTTTTTTTTTTTAAAGGTTTTCAGTTTTCAACTACCTGTATTGCCCAGCCAATTGTAAGTTTTTGAAAATTGGGATCTAGTTATATATTTTAGGTACACAAAAGTTTGATTCTGTTTTTTAATTTTTTAATGATTTCTTATAGGTTTCAAGCATTCCACGGTCAGATATACAGTCAATTGTATGCTGTAAACTGTTTATTGTTCATGTATAGATTTTCTCTTAATCTTTACTGCATTTATAGTAATACTATTTATATCCTGGTATATAAGGCCACCATGCTCTAAAACCCTAGGATATAAATAATAATGAGATTTGATATGAATCTCAAGGTCCACATGTAGGAGTACATATGGCCCAAGGAATACATGTAAAATATGTATTGGTGTACATATCCATTTTATTAAATTAAATTAGAAATAAATTATGTCAGTTAAGTAATAGTTTTATAATGGTACAAAACTTCTTTAGACTTTATTTTTCAAAGGGTAATTACAAATTGTTAAAGTTATGTAAACTATTGAAAATAATATTTGTTGTGACTTTAGTTAAGTCTCCAAGATTCCTCTGATTCAAGTTTACTGCGTATACATGGTAGTATGCTTGGGGTTTGCAGCTGACTTAAAGTTGAACCATTTAGTGCACAAGGTTTGAATGTTTTGTATTACTAGGGGTAAGAAATTATTCTATAAAATGTTTTGGCATATGAAATGAATGGCAGTAGTATAATATTTTAAGTATAAATATGTAGTATATTGTTTATTGTGGTTATCATAACAGGACAGTTTCTTATGAATATGTTCATTCTTCGTGAACTGAATATAAGTTGACCAATCTTGAGCAAAGACAGGGAAGATTGGAGGCATGTGTTGCTAGTGATCTTGTTGATCAGAATGTCTGTCATACATAATTTCCTATCTTTACTTCTCTGCAGCAATATTCTGAGATTGAAAAGCACCCAAATAATATGGTAAGTTTTTATCAATTTCTGATTATGTAAGAATAGCCATGATGTGTTGCTCTTGACAAGGGAACATAGTGTGAATGATGGTGTAATATATTTAAGTTGTTAACTGATCTTTTTTAGTTAGCATTGATGAAGAGTGAAGGAGGGTTGACTGTCTATGAACAATTTCAAACAAATTGCTGGCGCATGACTTACAGAAAAAGATCAATAAGCCTGGAACACATGGGAAGCTGAAGTTTTTGATAGCCTGAAAAATCAGCGTAAGAAAATCAGTGTAATCTACTGTGAACAATTATACAAATATGAATCTGTTTGACTGTGAGTCAACAGTAAAATAAAGTAAAACTATTAACATCTTTTTATATGCAGATATAATTTATATTGTCAATGCGGCTATATCAAACAATACAATCTCTAATACATGTGAATCTCTAATACATGTGAATCCATATATTTAGGCATAACTATAGTAGTTGGTTATATAATTATAGATTTAAATGACTATTTGTTTACATATTTTTTCTCTTTTTTTTATAAGTATTTATTTAAATGTTTATAGTTTCAACTGTTCACATTTTCCCTGGCACCACGTCTAAAAAGGTAGAACTGAAAGTAGCGCGATTTTTTAATAACGCCAGGATCGCTCTGGTGGTCGTCTGCAGCGCTGTAAGAAAAAGACACTTAAAGTTTCGATTGAGGAAGAGAGTAAAGACGACAACTATGAAGGAAATAATGACTACAGTAAAAACGAAGACGACAGTGAAAACAAAGATCCTCGACAAAAAAAGCAAAAGACTTAGAAATCACTTTTACAAATAAAGATATGTAATGATGATTTATATAAATATTATTAAACAAACTGTGTTAAACTATTGAATATTACTAGTTTAAAAAAACAACCACGCTTTACCCTTAAAATGTGTGCAGCATGAAATACCAAAACGGTGTAAATTACACTGAAACGGTGTAAACATACACCAAAACGGTGTAAATTAACACTAAAACGGTGTGCAGCATGAAATACACCAAAACGGTGCAAATTAACACCGTTTTGGTGTATTTCATGCTGCACATCGTTTTAGTGTAATTTAACACTTTTAAATTTAGAGTGTATAATGCGATTTTATATAAAATACATTGCTAGAAAAGACATTGCTATTCTTGTGAAATAACGAAATTAATATTCATATAATATAATATAAATATTACGAAATTAATATACATATAATTAATATATACATAATATTTGCATACTATTATTATTTATTATTAAATGCATATTATGTATTATATATTCGTATTATTGTGATATATTATATATCAGCATTTTCTTCGCTTTCTTCTTCGTAGTCATCTTCTTTTTCAAGCTGGATATGTGAAAAAGATACATCAATTGTCTCCTCATTGATATATACAAAATTATCATTTATTGAATTTGATTCAACATTGGAGCAAGACTGGCCTCGGCAATTAGTACACACCGATGAACATAATAACCCGACTTTTTTACAGCTACATTTTGCACTACAACCCTTTTTGCAATTGCAGAAGATGGTGTTGAGAAGTCTTTCCGGAGCTGGTGGAAGTAAAGTGTCAATCGGCTCTAATGTATTATCTAATTCCAATCCCAGTCAGATGGGTCCAGTTGATTGCCTAGCCATACTTGAACTTGATAATATACTCGATACAAGTGTTGCCTTGAAGAAGCAGATGTTGGAGGAAGACAAGATAACTGCACTGTTTTATTGTTCCGGGTGTTTTTTACAAAAGTTAGGTATCTATACTTGTCTAAGCAATTAATTTTATTTGAAGCTCCATATAGAGCAAGAAGAAAACAAATCCCGTTTGAAACAATATCTTGTGGTGAAGAGTCTATCTTCTGAAACACTTCGGCGCAATTAGTTAAATCACGTTTTTCAAATAATTTAAATGCGGTTGTTTTACCCTTTCGGAAAAATGCTGATGTAGTATCGCAGCCAGTATTTGCATGTAAAAATAAGATATGATTTTGACATTTTGGATAAGCAGATAAACTTTTTGATGAATATATTTCTGTTGGTTGATGAGCTTTCCCGGGTTTGAAAAAGTAAATAATCTTATGAATTGGAGTTCGTGCAGTCAGTAATACTAATAAGTCAACATCTTCACCGACAACAATAGAATTATTTGTTGCATTGGATTGTTCTATGGCTGTTTCAATTATAAGCACATCAGCGTCATTATCCGCTTGCTTCAATATGATATTTGCAACTGTAAATCTTTCGCATAACATAAAAATGAAGCGAGACTTGTTATGAGTATTGGAAAGGAATTGTTGTTGGTTTGTTGGAACTGTCATAAATTGATCAAAAATGACATCAGGTGAAGAAGATACTTTTGTGGTTCAACGACGCTGTTCTGCATTTTTAATGTTTTTCTTATAATCAGTATAACCATCAAATACTACTATAGACACTCGATGACTAAAATGTCTACGTACGTACTGAAATGTATTTATCAAAAGTAACGTTAAAGGTTGCTTCTCGATCCCACACAACGCGGTGTAATAAATACCCTCCATCAATGATGAAACTAGCATTTGTGTTGTCTATTTCAATTTCCATTGATTTAAAGCAATTGTAAATAGCTGATTTCTGTATTTTACGCATTCCAGTTTCATCAAACATTGATAAAGGATAGGGGGCTAATTCATACTCAAAATATTTTTCTATTTCATCCTCAAATGTCATACTAATACTCATACGTTGAAATAGTAATACTGGATCTACAGGTACTTTCTCATCATGAACTTTTATGGTGCTACTCATGCATGCCGTAAACCCATTTACTTATAACACTCTCTTTTGTACTTCTTCCTTGAGAAATACCTCCATATGTCTTCATTGATTTCATCAATGATTGCTCAATCACCATATCCGTTGAAGTACCACAATTGAGTTTACCAGAACGTCTAACAGTGAAAAATCCTTCGATAAACCGTTGATAAACACTTTGGTTCATTAACTTCTCTAATTGTAGCATATCCTGTAGATAAAAGTGCGCAGACTTAGCATAAGGAAAATGTCCCGATGCGTGGAAATAAGGAAGCATTTCTTTAATGTTGCTCAAATAACCTTGCCAATCTCCCATGCGTTCAGCTCTGATAAACTCTTTTGCAATCGACACTATATTGAGATAATCCATAGTTTTGATGTAGGTTCTCGTTTTTCAAATTCTTTTAGTTTTTCATTGAACTTATAAAGTAATGCATTGCACAATTCATTATCATTGCCACTTTCAATATCACTATATGAAACGTTGTTATTTATAACGTTCGTAATGGTAATATCAAGATTTGCTACCATCTCTTCATCAATAGCAAGATCTTTTGAAATTATAATAGCTAAAGTGAGCTGAAGTAATGTATGGGCTCTAACAGCTCTAGCGTAAGCATGACCATTGAGCTTTTTTTCCAACGACTTAGGTGCATAAATTAAAGAAAGTGCCTCTTGTATGCCACTTCCTTGTATAATATAACCAATTGATCAAAAAAATTACATTAGTAAATGAAATCCTCCAAGTCTTATTATGATCTTTGATAAATCAAATCCATCAGGTGCTGCAGACAATTTCTCGAGCTTTTGCATACAGAAGTTGATCGAAAGTAATAACGCATACTTCGTGGCCTTAATGTTTCGCGTCATCTAAAGCACAAAGTAATGTCGTGTATATAGTACTGTAGTTACTTGCTGGTTGGTGAATAAACGGGAAGAATAAAATTTTAGACTTAGAAAAATTCTGAATACTACTTGTTAAACGTTCGATATAACCATTCCAACCGGGTAACGATAAATTCTTGCATTTACCATCGAACCATATTGCTTCAACTTTTTGGATTAAAGATATGGGTGCTTCACTCTCAAAAGCTAAATTTTGCACACTTATTTTACTATAACCGACTACACCATCATTTTGATAGATTTGAATTGGCACATGAGCTTTTGCTGCAATATCTTTTGCAGAAGGAATTTCCTTTATTCGTGTTATATGATCCTCTTGTGAAACTGAACCTTTCGGAGTAACAATTTGAATTATACCCATTATGTGAAGCGAGTTATTACCATCTAAACTATTTACGTTTATATCAGCATTGTCCGCAACGTATTGAATAAATGTGCCAGTTTGTGGTGGTAAGATAAAAGGCGGATGGTGAAGAACTGCTGCTGTCTTATACATCAAAGTGTCATTGTAGGATGCGCATAGACCAAAAGACGAAAAAATTTGTATAAGAAGTTTTGAACCAAACCATCGATGGAAAAATACTGAGAGACCCAAATGCAATTTTGATTTAAAAGACCTAGGCCTAACAACAGACATAATGCTGTGGCTGATACTTGTACAAACTAATTTTAAATGTTCTAATTTAGATCGTTTATTTTTCAAAATAACTTGCTCTAAAAAATAAGTCAATGACTCTGGAATATCGCTGTTAATATCTTCAAACATTTGACTAGGCGAGGGATAATTGGTATTATCAAATACCAATGATTGAATGTCCTCTCGAATGATTGCTGCCGCAGTTTTTGAAATTCGAAATCGTTCTTCTTCTTTATTTTGGTTTCTCTTCTCATACCAAGCTTGGTCAAGAATATCGCTACGATTGTCAAAAAAACAGATAAACGTTAATTTTCCCGGTTTTTCAGTGATAATAATTTTATTACCGAACTTCAACTTTAATCGTGTCTTAATTGTTCTGTTATCTAAATGTGGATTTTTGCAAATATTTTTTAGTTCTTCTAATGAAAACTGGCAGTCATCGCTATTTTCAATGTATTTAAATATTTCTTCCATCGCAACATTTGTAGATTCATCTTGAGGACAACCGATTTTACACCCATTGGTTGGTCTCAAGAAAGAATTATAACAGGTATTATGATATTTAGCCTCAGCAGCAACTAAATCAAATTCATATTCAATGCGTGCAGTAACCTTTTTTGCTTCCTCGTCAGAACGACTCCATGCTACCTTCAGAATTGATTCTTTAAATTCAAGAGTCGCAACATTATGAATTTTACGCCGAACTTTCTTCGCTTTTTTCTTCTCGGCCTCCTCGTTTGCTTCATAGCCGCAAAATAAGCAACATTTTTTTAAACAAAAAAGTGATTCACTTACGCGCGCTCTGGTACGAGGTGGACTATTTTCAGATGTGCTGACTTGATCTATATCTTGCTGTCTTTTAAATGCAACAATAGTACTCTTCCGAGTATACTTTTAAGGGCACACCACATGAATCGTCACAGACTTCAGATCTTTCAGGTATTCATAAAACCTGTCACTTCTTTTAACACTTGTATCAATCAAAGTCTTCATTCTACAATCAACAACAACAGTTTCACTTGCTATTAAAAGTTTACTTCATGTAAAACATATGTTACGGTCCATTCTAGAACTTTCTAGATACAACAGAACATTCGAGAATCTTCCATAGAACCCTCTAGATATATAATAACGTTCCAGAATGCTCTGTATCTTTCTAGCAACTTTCTATTTTACTATAAATATTAAGTTTGTGATATTATTGTATTGTATTGGTATTACTGAATCAAAAATAAAAGCTTTATTGAAATCGAACTTTTCTTTGGATCTGTTAAGAAACATAACAGATTTTTGGCGACGAAGATGGGATCTATTTTCTAAAAACTACTCATGGAAGAAAAACACGGTGCTACTCTGGTAGCGATATTGGCAGAAATGCAGAAGCTGCAAGAAGCTAGTCAACGACAACTAGCCGAACAACAGCGACAAATCAAAGAGCAACAAGACGCCATTGTCAAACTGCTTGAAGCCAATGAATCAAAGGTCACTCAAGATTTTGCTGCTTTTGATTCAACAGCTGAATTATGGGTCGACTATCAGGAAAGATTCGAAACATTCGCTAAAGCTCGGGGTATAACAAGAAATAACAAAGCTGCTTATTTTCTCAGTTGTCAAACTCCAGTCATCTACAAACAGTTGTGCAATCTTGCAAGCCAACAAGAGACTCCTTTGACAGTCAACCATCTTTCGTATGATCAAATTGCTCAATTCATGAAAGAACAATACAATCCAACCAAATTTCTTGTTCGTGAAAGATTCAAATTTTGGTCAAGCATTGGTCGAAATCAAGGTGAATCTATTCCACAACTGGTTGCTCAAATTCGACAATTGGCTGCAACATGCGACTTTGCTATCATCACAAATCCACTGGATGAAGCTCTTCGAACACATTTTATCTGCTCTATTAAAAATGAAGCAGTGCTCAAAGCTCTTTTCAAGTGCAAAAATGAAGATCTAACTTTCGCCAAGGCGGTAGAAATAGCAACCGAAACCGAGGAGGCCGCCAAGGTAGCCAAGGAAACTGCCGTTGATCCCTCAAAGTCTCCGATGTCTCTCCCAATCAATAAGTTGGGGCAACATAAATCGGAATCCAAATCCTCAGCTCCTCGACAAAACAAATCTCAGACTGAGTCAACCGCTTGTAGAAGTTGTGGCAAATCGACCCATGAACGCAAAAATTGCCGTTTCAAGGACGCCGAATGTAATTTTTGTGGTAAAAATGGTCACATTGAAGCTGTTTGTTTCAAGAAAAAAGCTGAATCCCGAAAGACGGTCAAGCCTATATTCATTTATGGACAGACTAAAGCACTTCGCCAAGTCAACCAAATCAATGTTGATGATGAAATTACACAAAATCTCCAAATCAATGGGCATTCGATAAGATTCGAACTCGATACTGGAGCTCCCGCCAATTTCATCACCCATACTTTATGGCAAAGTTTGGGTAAACCACATCTTCAATCGTCGGATTTACAATTCGAGTCAGCAAACAAGCATCAACTTCCGATACTAGGGAAAGTTGAATTATCAGTTAAAGCTCCAACAACCTGTTGCAAGATCTGGTTCCACGTAACTTCTGTTCTTGGACTAAATCTTATTGGCCGATCGGGTATTCGACTACTTGATCTTTCAGTTGATGAAAAGATTAAGAAATCATCCAAGAGTACTGTTGCTAAGGTCTTTGAGCATCTCAAACCTGACACAGATCTCCAACAAAGGTGCAGAATTCTATGTTCTGAGTTTCCAGACCTGTTTAAACCAGAATTGGGTTGTTTGAAAGACTTTGAACTTGAAATAAAATTCAAGCCTGACTACAAGCCTATCTTCTGCCGTCCAAGACCTGTACCTTTCGCTATTCAAGAAGATCTGGTTGACGCTTACGAAGCTGGTATCAAGCATGGTGTTTGGAAACGTACTCAATTCAACGACGAAGGTACACCTGTGGTTCCTATTCAAAAGACCGCGCTTCCGGGACAAACAAAACGAAAGATTCGAATTTGTGGCGACTATTCAGTCTCCATTAATACTCAGCTAGAACCTCATCGCTACCCAATGCAGTTGCCAGAAGACCTGTTGCGTAAACTGCGTGGCGGTTATGGATACACAAAAATTGACCTGGCTGACGCTTATAATCAAATTCGTTTGGGTCCAATTTCTCAGAGACGACTGGCTCTTAGTACACATACTGGTGTACTTCTTCAGCTACGTCTTCCATTTGGAATCACTTCAGCACCGGGGTACTTTTAAGAGACAATGGATAAATTAACAAGTGATCTACCTGGTGTAGCTGTCTATCTCGATGATATTCTCGTCAGTGGCAACAACGCAGCCGATCACATTTCCAACTTGCGTGGTCTTCTACAACGACTAAGCAAAAACGGACTACGCTGTCGTATAGAAAAATGTATTTTCGCTAGTCCTTTGATCGAATATCTTGGTCATATAATATCTTCGGAAGGTATTGCTAAAGGTAACAAAGTTGATGCTGTTTTGGCTATGCCAGTTCCTAAGGATGTTAATACGCTGCGATCTTTTCTTGGTGAAGTACAGTTTTACGGCAAATTTCTTCCTCCAAATTTGTCTATGACATTAGACCCGCTCTATCGTCTAATTAAGAAAGATGTGCCATGGCAGTGGACATCGGAACAACAGTCAGCTTTTGAAGCTGTGAAACAGTTGTTATCATCTGATTCAGTTCTTACTCACTTCGATCCTTCGAAACCGTTAGGAATGGAAACAGACGCTTCAGAAGTTGGTATTGGTGCCATATTGTTTCATCGATTAGCAGATGGCTCTGAAAGTCCAATTGCAAATGTATCGAAGATTTTCACTGATTGTCAACGTCGCTACAGTCAAATTCACAAAGAAGCATTGGCAATAATTTTTGGCTTAAAAAAGTTTCATCAATTTCTTTTTGGTCGTCGTTTTACCATCGTCACTGATCATAAACCACTACTGGCTCTATTTGGTCCAACAAAGGCTACTCCAGCTATGGCAGCAAATAGACTGGCTCGATGGGCTTTAATTCTTAGCCAATACAATTACGAAATCGAGTTTCGTAAGACAGCTGAACACGGCAACGCTGACGCGCTCAGTCGATTACCGGTTGACCATGATCGCATTTTCGATGGGGAGGAAAGTAGTGAAGAAAATTTAATGATTTGTGCGGTGAAAACCGTTAGTCGTCAAATCAATATGCATGATCCGAATATCCTGGTCCGCGAGTCGAGCAAAGATCCTGTCATCGCTGCAGTTATTCGCAATGTTCGAGATGGTTGGGTCGAATCCGACAATAATGACGAGATACGGGAATTCCAAAAACTTTCCAAAGCACTCTCAGTTTCAGGCAAATGCTTGTTCTATGGTCCACGTGTTGTCGTCCCCAAAACTCTTCAAGATCAAGTCTTGAAGATACTGCACCTAGGTCATTTCGGCATTCAACGAATGAAACAACTCGCACGATCTGCCGTATATTGGCCAGGCATTGATTCAGCTATCACTAATCTAGCACACCAGTGTACTACCTGTGCGGAAAATCAGAACCTTCCATCAAAACCAGCAGTCCATCCATGGATGCTACCAGAACGCCCTTGGAGTCGTCTACATCTTGATCATGCAATCAATTTCATGGGTACTAATTGGCTTATCATGATTGATGCTCTATCTTAATATCCATGTATTCATCCTACGTCTTCTATTAGTGCCAAATCTACCATTGATTTACTGGAAGAAGATTTTGCACACTTCGGTTATCCACATGCTCTAGTTACCGATAACTATTCCTCATTCACTTCTCAGGAATTTCTAGAATGGTGTAATAGTCGAGGTATTGTCCTGCTCAAAGGTGCTCCATATCACCCCGCCACAAATGGTGCTGCCGAACGATTAGTTCAAACTTTCAAAAAAGCCATGAAGAAATCAAACCTACCTCCTAAGAATGCTCTTCAGGAATTTCTCATGGTCTACCGCCGAACTCCTTTAGCAAATGGATCGTCGCCTAGCGAATTACTCAATGGCAGACAAATTCGGGCGCAAATCGATCTGCTTTTTCTATCCCCTGTTCATTTACAACAATCAAAGCAATCTATGGACTCTTCCAAAGTTGTAAAATATTCAGTGGGAGACTTGGTTTATGCCAGATACTTTAGCTCAAGTAATGATTACAACTCAAAATGGATTACGGCTATTGTCACTGAAGTATGCGGTCCTCGATCTGTCATAGTGAAGACAGAGCCTGATGGTCTAGTCTGGCATCGTCATATTGAACAACTCAGGCATCGCTACAACTCCGGGGAGGTGGAGGAGTCAATAATAGTACAGCCCGATTTGTTGTCGTGTGAGCCGACTGGTCAAGATAAAAAACAAGTCAAAACAAGACGATCTAGTAGATGCCTATCAAAGAATAATCAAAACGCTTGCTCTCCGTAAAACCAAGCTGGCGAGGAGATGTTACGGTCCATTCTAGAACTTTCTAGATACAACAGAACATTCGAGAATCTTCCATAGAACCCTCTAGATATATAATAACGTTCCAGAATGTTCTGTATCTTTCTAGGAACTTTCTATTTTACTATAAATATTAAGTTTGTGATATTATTGTATTGTATTGGTATTACTGAATCAAAAATAAAAGCTTTACTGAAATCGAACTTTTCTTTGGATCTGTTAAGAAACATAACAACATAGTTGCGACATTTAAATAAAAGTATTAAACGGTTCCAATCGTAATAAAAAATACTGCTCGATAATCTTAACTGCAATGGAACGTTCATCGCCAAAAGTATTTCATCGTTCGTAACTTTGTTCCAAGAATTTTGGGAAGTCAGACGAGAAAAATCAGTTGAAAAAATTATTTGAAAAAAGCATTTTTTAATTGTTCTTATACAAGTTCAAAGAAAAGCCGACGAAACAGTTTATTCAAAAAATGCGTTTAAATGCTGTTCGCTTTTGTTTGATCTATTTTTATGATAAAACATTTCCTTTTTTTTTTTTTTTTTTAAAAAAAAAACAACTTTTTTTTATACCTTAAACCTTGAATAACTTTTTTTGCAGATATTTTATTTGTAATTATGTGCTCAAGGTATGTACAAATTTTCAGCCCTATGCGAATTATTGCAAATCTACCACCATTTTTTTTTGTCTATTTTGACCGGATTATAAAGCACAACTCAATGATCTTATAAAAAACGGAGGTCAAAAACAAAAATATTTTAACCTATATTAAAATGTTTTTCTATGTTTTTATCAATGTGAAAAATTTATTTTTACATTTTAACTTATTTTATTAGACAGTTTTTTACAGCGTTTTGTTTTTGATAATAGTTTTTCTCGATATTTTTGTAAAACTACCATAATTAAAAGTTACATAGGGCAAAGTGACCTAATAATGGCCGGGTCTTATTAAGAGCCAAATTTGGGTCAGCTTTTGTTACATTTATTTACTTGGCGGGACATTTACCGAGTTATTAATATTATTTAGTGTTTCTTTGATATATCTATGTTTTATTTCAGCTTTTGTAAATTTTTCTATTAGTCTTGATTTTTTAGAAATCTTATTTTTGTCAAGGTAAGTAGAAGTAAATATTTTATACCGGCGGTAGTCATTTTTGTTTTTTTCAAGCAACTTTGAGACGCATTTAAAGAAGTATTCCTTCGGATACGGCTTTATGATATATTTTGATCTGTTTTGTTAGTTTATTATGTTTATGTAAACTGTTTTATTTGTCAACAAACGAAAGGAAGAAGCATAAATGGAGCCCAAACTCAAAGATCTCAAATAGTCTCATTAATAGCCACTCGTTTGACCAAATAAGAGCCGTGGCTCTTATATGGTACTAAAGTGGCTAATATTAGGATCTTAGTGTAATTTATACTGTATAAACACTATAAAGTAAAATTGATTTCCATTTTATTTCAAATGCATCAGCTATTTATATAAACATAACATATAGGCAAGTACTGATGTAACATTAATTTAGTATATAGCTAGTAAATATATAAAATAGTAACTTATCTATACAATACATGTATATACTTTATATATATATATATATATATATATATATATATATATATATATATATATATATATATATATATATATATATATATATATATATATATATGAAGGGTGCAAGGGAAAAACAGGGAATGTCAATTTTTTGACATTTTGAGATAGCCCTGCCAGCCGATTATGCATAGGAATAGCTAGCTTCTGTCAAAGTACTGAAGTGAAAAAACAAGTATAGTCGGGTAAAAATAGCCAAATAAAAATACCCCTGCCACAGAAAAACAGGGAATGTCAGTCCTCTACGACATAAAAACAAGGATAGTCAAATTGCCGCTTCACTAGAAACCTATGTATTTGCCGTATTTTTGTCACATGACGGCAATTCAAGATGGCGGATGTAAACACACACCCTGAGGTCACTAAAAAACCAAAAAAACGGTCGATAAATGGAAGAAAAAAAGAAAATGCAAAAAAAAATGAAGCTGTCAAGCCACTTAATGGGAGAAGCTTGCAACTGTGCAAGGTTACAGTGCTTTGAAAACATCAGTCTGCAAGCAAGGCAGACAATTTTGTACAGGTTTAATGGGCTGGGTACAAAAGACGAACAGGACGCCATGATAGCTGCAGCCATAATTCCGAAAATGGTGAAACAAAGACGACCTAGGAAAGAGGAGAATGAGGCCGACCTGCACAGTTACTCATATCAGTATCATTTGCTGATTCCTGATGGAGATTTATGCTCAAGAATGCAGATTTGCTTCAAGGCACTCTTGTCATTATTTGGTGTGACAAAATCCAGACTTCATCAGGTGAGTGACATCATCAGGTGAGTAAATCTAGATCTTTTAGTTGTATTTTTATGCTTAATCTTCAAAATAACTGAGCTGCTACTGCTGAAGTTACAAAACTGGAACTGTTCTGTGTTTCGTGCCCTGGTCAAAACAAAAACTGGACCATCATACGATTCCTGCATTTCATGGTTCACCACAAATGACGTTTCACCAATGTCAAACTAGCCTTTCCTATTCGCGGACATTCCTTCATGGAGTGCAACAGGGACATGGCTGTCATCAATCAAAAACTACCAGTGAACACACCAGGGGAACGGTACCAGCATTTAAGGGAAACAAGAAAAAACCCATCTCCTTTCAAGGTTGTTACAGTAACCAACACTATTCTACTGAATGTGGAAAATCACATTTCTATTTTCTATTTAGCATCTTGTCCAGTCAAGACACAACCTCTGCGTGAATTGATCTATTCACAAGACCACCCTCGTCTGATGCATTTTCGTGAAAGCTGGAATGGATTATTTACCATAGCTGTCATGTCAAAGCCTGTTGGTAAAAGAAGAACTTTACAGGCAGCCCTTCAACCATCCAACAGGTTACCTTTGCTTATTTCAGCCGCTAAGTTCAAAGTCCTGCAGATATTAAAGCGTTTTTGCCCACAGGAGGCACAAGATTTCTATAGCAGTCTTCCACATCATGGACAATCAAACGCCAACAATGATGAGATTGATGCCTCTGACATTGACGATGAAGGGGAAAATTAATTATGAATAGCTGCTGCCCTCTTTCAAGGCCTGTTTTTTCCTTGTATTTTTTATTTTATTTTCCTTTTATATTTTGATTTAAAAATATTTTTATAGTCAAATGAGTTTAATTTGTTTTAATTTATGTTTTAATTTTTTGTTCTATTTTATGTTCAGATTTTTTGTAATTGTAGCTTGTAAATGTAGCATACTTGTTATTTCTGACAATGTTGTATGTTTGGTTAAGTCTCTGTCATTTATGAGTGTCCACACTAGATGCTTTAGTCTTATTAGAGAAGAAAATTTTGTGCAACGCAAAAACAGGGAATGTCATTTTTGGACATGGGTGACATAACGCTCTCTAAAATCCAAACAATACATTAAAAACTTTTTACATAAACTTATTTCAAACCTTGCCTGGATACTGATTACGGACAAACAAAAAAAACTATTGTACGCTTCACTGACAGGTAGCAGAAGTCTTAAAAACTTGATTTTTAGTTTTTTCAGTTTGCGAAAAATTGACATTCCCTGTTTTTCCCTTGCACCCTTCATATATATATATAAATATATATATATATATATATATATATATATATATATATATATATATATATATATATATATATATATATATATATATATATATATATATATATATATATATATATGTAATATCATTTTTAAGTCTTATACTATATTTTAAAGCTTGTATATTATTTCTTTAAGTTGATTTTAATCATGGAAAGCACAAAAAGGAACAAGAAAATGAAAAATAAAACTGCCTCTAGTTTTATCTCAAAGTTTATCCAGAAAGTGACAAAGATTAAGAGATTTCAGTGGTCTAATGTTGATATGAAAAATGCAATTGCAGCTGTTGAAAATAGTTCAATGTCACAACGAGAAGCTGCATTACAATTCAATGTTTCTCAGTCAACTCTTGGTAAATATTTTAGAGGAGATTCAGTTCTTGGTGTTAGATCTGGACCTAGTCCAATATTATCTAGCAATTTAGAGAACAAGTTAGTTGAATATGCAGCAACAAGGGCTACACTTGGATTTGGATTTGGAAAAAGACAATTTAAAAAATATGCTTCTGATTTAGCCATGAAACACAATTTAAAGTTTAAACATTCAACTCCTTCAGAAAAATGGTGGCACTCATTCAATAAGCGACATAAAAATTTAGTTTTGCGAAAGCCTGAAGGTACTTCATCAGTTCGCCATCAATGCATGTCTGTTCCAAAAGTAGCAAAATATTTCTATTCACTTCATGAAGTTTTGCAGGAGACTCATGCACTTTTAAAGCCATCTTTGATTTAGAATATGGATGAGTCTGGGTTACAGATGGACTTTAAACCTCCAAAAATAATTGCAAAAAGAGGTACAAAACACCTTCAATCTTGTACAACAGGAAAACGTGAAACCATAACCATTATTGCTGCTATAAATGCTGCAGGTGATTTAGTGCCTCCACATTTAATAGCAAAAGGTAAAACGATTAGGTCTCTTCAATCTTTTAATACTACAGATGCACCTTCAGGCTCAAATTGGAGTTTTAGTGAAACAGGTAGGACAAAGCAAGGGATTGCTTATCAATACTTTCTTGCCTAACATAGGCAGAGATAGGCCACAAGTTCTCATAGTTGATGGTCACAATTCTCATAACTCAGTTGAATTATTGTCTGTTGCAATTGAAAATAATATTCATATTGTGGAAATGCCAGCACATTGTTCGTATTGGCTCCAGTCTCTAGATCGAACAGTATTTGGTCCTCTTAAAACATATTACAATCAAATCTGTCATGAATTGATAAATGAATATCCTGGAGTTACTGTTGACAAGCCTAATTTTTGTGGTCTTTTCAAGAAAGCCTGGGACCAAGCCCTCACAACTGATAACATTATTTCAGGGTTTCAATCATGTGGCATATATCCATACAATCCATCTGCTATTCCAAGCACATATTACTTGCCTAATTCTGTCTATTCCATACAAAAACTACTTGATGAAAATGATCTGCTTGAATCAAGTTTGCAACCCATCAAAACTGACACTAGAATAACAACAACAGAAAATTTGATAGAAGTGGGAGTTGATTTTGAAATAGAATCAAGCACAAATAAATCTGAAAATACGTCTGAATATAAAAAAAAAAATATAACACTGATTTGGTAAACCTTTACAATAATACTGCTTCTTTAGTTTGGGATACTTATTTAACACATGAGCAGTTTACAACTTTCAACTTCTGTATCCAGAATAGTTATGACATTCCAGATCCTTTGTGTAAAGTATATAAAGAATTCAAACTGAAAAAGAGTTATGCATAAAGGATGTTTTTGACAGATATTCTAGTGTTAAATGAAAACACAGATCTTCCTGTTCCAATTCTAAACGAAACCATTGTTCAGTCAAATTCTATGCCAAATGAAATCACAGGCCAGCCTTGTTATTTGACCAATGAAACCCCCTCTCATTATAATCAGATGCCAAATGAAGCTATTGTTCAGCCTATTCTGACACCAATTCAGTCTTGTACAAAGGGTTCTGCTATTGATAGTGATAATGATATTTTGCCTTATCCAAAGATATATACTATCAAGTCAAAAGAAAATCGAAGAAAGGTTCAAAAATATTTTGTATTAACTTCACAAGAAGCTATGCAATCGAAATTGAATAATGAGGAAAAGAAAAAAAATCAAGTCAATACAACTGAAGAAAAAAGATTAAAAAAGAAAAAAGAACAAGAACAACAGAGGAAAGAGACACAAAAATTATCTAAAAAAGCTAATTTAGTTCAAGAGATTAATAGCAATTAAAAAATTTCTCAACTGATTTTTTTATTTCCTATTTGATACACAAGCTAGATTCGAATAACAAATAAACACTCCGTTAAAGTACTGCTATAAACCAAGAAAAAAATATTTTTTAGCAAAACAGAGTATATTTTAATATACTCTTTTTGCTAAAAAATTTTTTTCTTAGTATCGAGTAGTTCCTATTTCATTATTAGGTGTTATAATTTAAGTAATAATGTAATATAATACTCATGACGTCACTTCTGAATATTTCTGACATCTTCTGAATATAACAGTTATTAGTAACGCTATTTATAAAACCTATTATACTTACGGTTATTAGTTACGCTATCTTATATACGATAAATGTTTGTGGTTCTTGTATAGCCTTTTTCTTATATTTGATAAAAGCCAAAATATACATGAAAGACTTTTTTATTATGGTTTACAACAATTTTATCAAATATAAGTTTTATTATATATAAATAAAAATCAGTATGGATGCAAAAATATTCAAAAAAGTACTGTGCGACGAACCAAACGAAGAAGACTATATATACTGGAAAAAAATGCTATCAATTTACCTAGATAAAGCCGAAATCCCAGAGGATTGTAAACTTCAAGTCTTATTCGTTCTATGCGGAGTGAAGGCTTTTACGATAATTCAGGATGTTACATCATACGACGATGCAATCAAAATTCTTGATAACAAGTATCAAAAAAGATCGACAGCGATCATGATGTGCCTTAAACTTCGCTCTTTTAAACAAAAAGAAGGAGAATCGATTGAAAGCTTTATGAGTAACTTAAAACAATTTTCCAGAAAATGTCCAACATAACCTCTGACAGCAGAGCAACATAGTAACCTACTAAAATGTGATGCTTTTATAGCTGGTATTCACTCACCTTCTATTCGTCAACGACTGCTTGAAGCTACAGATGACAATCTAGAGTCACTTTATAAAACAGCTCTTACGATGGAATTGGCTACCGAAGATGCCCTTAATTTGACAACAACTATAACAGCTACTACCACGCTACCAACTTTTGCAGCAAGTCATAATCTTACCAAATCTCCCTGTTTTTGGTGCGGTAATGATCCACATCCAAAAACCAAATGCCCTGCACGAAACTCTACATGTACACATTGTCATAGAAAGGGCCACTGGGCAACTGTCTGTCTTTCTAAGAAAGAAAACAAAACTTACACCAAAGCAGCAGTTGTTAAAGATAACGGAAAGGATGATAACACAATAATATCTACGGTCATAGCAGCAATTGACTCACCTGATAGACTAATTAACGTCACCATAAACGAAAATCTAACATATGCACTGTTAGATACTGGGTCCGACAAAACTTTCATTACATCAAAACTTCTTCGACAATGGAAATTTTCATACGATACTCAATCTACCTCAAAGGTATCACTAGCAGATAACTCGACATTAAAAGTTAAAGGTATCTTCCATGGTTCATTATTACTGGCTAGCGAAAAACTAAAAGTACAATTCCTCGTTGTGGAAAACTTGGTGGCACCAGTAATTATTGGAATGGACGTGTTAACATGTCATTCCTCAATGACCATCAATTTTAAAGGAAACAAAGAGCCTCTAAAATTCTGTTTAGCAACAAAAAGTATGAAATGTTCAACATACGCCTTAATACCTGGAATCGATATTAACAAAATAAAACCAATAGCTACAACCTCACGACGTATTCCCAAAAATATCTCCGCCATAACAGATGAAATAAACCGCTTACTAAAAAAAAGATATAATTCAAAAAAGCCGCAGCCCTTGGCGAGCTCAATGTTTTGTAGTATCAACAGGAAATAAAAATCGCCTCGTGATCGATTATTCTAATACAATTAATTTACACACTCCGCTCGATTCATATCCTACACCACGAATCGATGACTTAATACTTAAAATAGCAGTCCATAAAACTTTTAGCACAATTGATCTCAAATCGGCGTATCATCAAGTGAGAATACGACCCGAAGATTACAAACTAACCGCATTTGAAGCTAACGGCAAATTATATGAGCTCAAACGCTTACCCTTTGGATGTACAAACGCGGTACCAATCTTTCAAAGAGTAATGGATAAATTCATTCAGGATAATAAACTTGAAAACACATACGCTTATCTCGACGATATAATTATCGGTGGAAAAGATGCCCAAGAACACGATAAAAATTTTAGTCGCTTTCTACACGCAGCTAAAATCGCCAACATTGAGATAAACGAAGAAAAGAGTAATTTTTAAAAAAATCATATCGAATTCTTAGGCCATATTATTGAAAATGGAACTATAAAGCCAGACCCAAAAAGATACGAAGCACTGATAAATATGCCTGAGCCAAGATCGTTAACAGAGCTAAACCGAATGATAGGTTTATTTGCTTATTACGCTAAGTGGATACACAATTGCATAGCATTAACTCTCCCACTTACCCAAGCAAGAGACAATTTTCCAACAAAGGGTTTAACTCCACATGCTAAAAAAGCAATAAAAATACTCAAAATAAACTTGTAGAAGCTTGTCAAGCCTCCCCTAGTTTAAAAGTTTCATTAACAATAGAAACTGATGCCTCCGACTCAGCACTCGGAGGAACACTATTACAACTTGGCAGGCCCGTTGCCTTCTTTTCACGGACATTAACTAATGCCGAAAGGAAGCATGCGATAGTGGAAAAAAAAGCGGCTGCCATTGTGGAATGCTGTAGAAGATGGAGGCCTTTGATTAACTCAGTACCCTATATTAACATAATAACCGACCAAAGATCCATTTCCCTTATTTTTAATAAACAGAGTGCAACAAAAATCAAAAATGAAAAATTAACACGATGGCGTTTAGAACTAGCTGATATTAATTATACAATCTCTTACAGGCCGGGGAACCAAAACATTGTAGCAAATGCCCTTTCAAGATGTTGCTCGACTGTAAATAACACTAAAGCGTTTTACAGTATCCATTCCCAGCTATGCCATCCTGGAGTTACAAGAATGATACATTACTGCAAAACCAGAAATCTACCATACTCCACCACAGAAATCAAACAATTAACAAACCAATGTACAACTTGCAATGAGCTCAAACCACGTTTTTACAAACCACCCACAGGTCGTCTCATTCAGGCAACAAGGCCTTGGGAACGCTTATCGATGGACTTTATTGGACCCTTACAATCCACTACAGCAAACAAATACATCCTCGTGGTGGTGGACGAGTACTCACGCTACCCATTTGCATTCCCCTGTCAAGACATATCAGCTGACTCTGTTATACGACACCTTCTCAGCCTCTTTTCATTATTTGGTGCACCATCATCTATTCATACAGATCGTGGAACTCAGTTCGAAAGCTTAAAAATCAAAGTTTTTCTTGAAAAGAACGGAGTAATTAAAACTAGAACCACTCCTTACCATCCCCAAGGCAATGGTCAGTGTGAACGAATAAGCGGAACAATACTAAAAGCCGTTAGTCTAGCTCTGAAAACCTTAAGTCTAGGAAAAGAGAAATGGGAAATAGTATTGCAAATGGCTTTGTCCTCCATAAGAGGAATTTTGTGTAACGAAACACCCCATCAGAGGATGATGAACTTTCAACGCTCGTCAATAATAGGCACTGTTTTACCTAACTTCTTAACAGAACAGGATGCCACAATCCTTTACAGACGTCAGGTACGAATGAAAGGAGATCCACTCGTTGACAGAGTTCAACTGCTAGAAACAATATCGCCCCACTACGCTCGAATAAAATTTCAAAATGGAAAAATTGATACTGTTTCAACAAACGACCTCGCCCCACTAGAAGACCTAAATCCCCCAACAGAATCAGTCCAACAACAATCCGGTGATTTGAACATTGAACAGATGATCATTAGCAACAATACCAACAATTCCAAAAACAGAAACCAAGAAGAATTAAACGAAACCAACGAGGTAACTTTAAACCCATTAGTTGAGAATTCAATTATAGATAGTATCCCTTGTAATCAGTCACCTACAACAGCGGTACCTAGTCAGCCTATACAGAAAGTTACTACTCCCGAGAATCTTAATAACATACCCTCAAGAACAGGACGCGTTACGAAGAGGCCAAAGTATCTCGACGACTACTTTCTTTCCTAGTATAATATCAGAGGTTAAGTCTATACTCTCCGCCCTAAAACTTTCCTAACGTGGAGAAGACTGTTATAATTTAAGTAATAATGTAATATGACACTCATGACGTCACTTCTGAATATTTCTGACATCTTCTGAATATTACAGTTATTAGTAACGCTATTTATAAAACCTATTATACATACGGTTATTAGTTACGCTATCTTATATACGATAAATGTTTGTGTAAAAGCCAAAATATACATGAAAGACTTTTTTATTATGGTTTACAACATTAGGTTATAATCATCTGATAAAATAATACTTTTTGATATATAAGCATTCTTAGATATGTCAGTTATAGGTTATGTAAGTGGCTCATAATAGGTGCCATTTCTCAATTTGTTAGCTACTATTTGGTCTACCCGGCCATTAATTGGTACGAAATTGAAAACTCTGTTTAAATAAATTTTTCTCTGAATGAAGCATATTTTAGTACTAACTAGGACTTTTTTTAGGTAAAGTCGTTTGTCACCAATGTAACAGTGAAAAAATAAAAGCTCCGTTAGATTAAGGCATTCTTCACGGCTTACAAAAAGAAATTTATGGCCATTAATTGGGCACTTTGCCCTAACTGATAAATTAAATTATGTAACTTCAAACAATCTTTCTGGCTATTTTTAAAATGAAGCAAGTTGTCTGGTTTCGTGTATTTTGATTGACATTTTTCGTTGAAGCAATACTCCACTCAAGGACGTATTAATAGATGGACGTTCAATGCATTGTTTCAAAAAAAAGATATGCGTGTTACGGTATTGTTTAGATAACAAAAGCGAAACAATAGGTGGTAGTTGCGAAACCGGGGAGTATTTTTATTTTTTTCAACGTCGGAAAAAGATGGTCTTGAATATCCAATAAAAATATTTTTAAAAATACTTTTCTGAGCAGCGATACATAAAATGAGTATGGCCGTAAACTTAGCTATTAATCAAGAAGATTATTCTTTTTTGCTTGAAAATATTGATAACAAAATTGAAATAGTTGTGGATGATTTTATTGAGATAGATCTTGAAGAGTTAGCGGACTTGTTATCAGAGGATTTTGAATTAGAGCTCATACCACCAACAATTCCTAAAGAGAAGCTGATTGCAGAAGAAGAAACTAAAATGCTGAAAAAAACAGAAGAACGCTTAATAACTAAATTTAACTGTCCGAAATGTAACAATAAATATCTTAGAGAATCGAATTTTAAAAAGCATGAATATAAATGTTACATTCGCACTAAAGGTGTATTTATACTCACATGTTGTGGAACATAACGTCTAAACTGGTGCTAATTTATATTTGCAAATACTCCCAGATTATGAAAATATTGGAATAATTCTTAATTTTGATTTTAGAAATTATTCAAAACTGTAAATTGTTGTAATGTACTATGAACTTCCATATTGAAGAATGCAAGTTGTCTTTATTACATTTATTACATATGCTGGTGTAAGAAAATGTACACAGTTAAAAAATGGCTAGTTAAAGGTAATAGATGATTGACTTTCGTTATTCTTTAACCTGGATTCCATTACAGGCAAGTTAGTACGGTAGATGCTACTAAAATCACAACAGACTTCTGACCATATTAATGAGCAATCTTTATGTCTAATAACATTAAAGTTTTCAACTGTATTGCCTTCTTTTGTTTCAATTATTCCAACATCCTCATTTGATGTGCTTTGGAAATTTTTAAAATCAGAAAATTTATTTCTGATTAGAAAAAAAGATAGTGGAAGTCATTATTACATTAAAGAAGTTTATGCATGACATGTTGTAGAATATGATATTAGCAGATTGAAGATTTAGTAGATCTGGAAGAGATTTATCAATATTAATGGATAATGGCACTTCACGATTTAAAACAATTAATCTCCACATGCCATTTGATTGGCTAGAACTATTGATTTGAACTATTACAAAATAATTTTTGTTATTTTGATTGTAACAGTCAAAACCATGTTTTGATAAAAATGTTTTTAACCGTTGATGAATACTTATCACATTTACTTTTTTATTTCTTCCAACTCTTGTGAGTGTGTTACATACATAACAGGTTTATGTGTGTTCAGAAAAAGTGAAGAATTTATCATTCCTCTCAGCTTCAAAGGCTTTTTTTGAATTTAAATCTAGCCTGCATAAGACCATGTAACATGATTTGCATAAATATTCAGGATGAACTTTTTGATTGTCTGAGGTTATATCCAGCTTGTAAAAACTAAGAGTTGCTTGTTTAAAGGTAACAACAGGTTTTAACTGACAGTGACTATCCTGTTTTATTATGCAGTTACACTTTCCGCATAAATGTTTTAAATATTCCTAATGAAGACTCATTATTTATCCAGTAATGAGATAATAGATTGAAATATAAGATTACTTCTTTTGATATATCTATTAAAGGTTAAAAATAAGGTTGTACATCATTTGTAGAAGGCTCAAGAATATGCAACGAAAGGTATGGTCTTATTATTTTTATTATAATATTGTTACTATTAGTAACACCAATAACAATAAGAATAATAAGATCATTATAAGTTAAAGAAGCTTTACATGGCTGACTATTTAAAAATGCTCATTAAAAATACATACTTAATATTTCTTTCCAACTTCTGAAATCAATAGTTTTTTATGAACTTTAAGATGCTTTTAGTTATAATACCTTTAGACAAAATGCGATTTAGGTATCGAAAATAAGAAAATTTATAACTAGGACGTTCGCGAGAAAAAAAAAACAAAAAAAAAAAAAAACAAATTCAAGAGAAAAAAATAAGTTCGACATTTCCGACTAAAATAAGAAATACTCTCTGATTTGAACCTTAAAGTGGGGAGCATAATCTGAGATTGGGGTGAAAAGAACACTGAAAATCTCTTATTCGACCTTTAAACTATGTCATAGGAATTTTAAATTTAACAAGGAAAATTTGCTTCACTTTACTCTATCCATTCTAGCATAGGCGTAGAACGCGCTGGGGTTCAGCGGCTCGAGCCCCATCCGGAAATTTGTCGCTGGGGCTTTGCCCCACCCGGCGAAATTCACCAAGCTTTCAAAAATATTTAAAAAATGAAAACCATAATATACTTAAACATTAACAAATATAAC
This sequence comes from Hydra viridissima, assembly GCF_058129835.1. Classification (NCBI taxonomy): domain Eukaryota; kingdom Metazoa; phylum Cnidaria; class Hydrozoa; order Anthoathecata; family Hydridae; genus Hydra; species Hydra viridissima. Next base: position 12,663,466 of record NW_028324301.1, on the reverse strand, counting down.
AATTTAAAAACGATTGTAATATTTCCGCAAATACCTATGGTGATTTTCAAAAGTTTATATTATTTTTCGAATTTCAGAAATTCCACGCTTCTGATGAGTTTGAGACTCATTTGAGATCGGTAAAAACGCAATGTAAAGCAAATTAACGGAACTGCATAAACTAAAGAGTTGTGTAAGTTAAACGTTCGTTTAGTATTTTTTTTCTTTGATAAATTTGGCAGTATTATTTGTATTAATTATTTAAAAAATTTGAATTAAAAATCATTTGAATTAAAAAAACGTAAGTTTTTGAAGAGATTTTTTAATTGTTCAATGGTACATTGACTTTTAAGTAATAAGTTGTACGATGTTGTAGAATGAAGAAGATTAGTGAATACTTTTCAAAAAAAGAAAATCAAATTGAAGCACTTGCATTATTTTCTGAATCTCAAAATGCTAATAACTTCCAAGATAATACTCATGAAAGTTTATCATTTGTTCAGTCAGATGATGCAACTGATTCAACCGCTGTTGTTGAGTCGCCGTCTTTTACAGAGGAGCCTAGACCTTGTTGTTCAAGACAGTCATCTTTTCCCTCAAAAAAGGGAAGAAAATTTAAACAAAGCTGGAATGAAAAACATAAATCGGTTTTACATGACTGCGAGAAAGAAAATGTTTTTTGTTCTACCTGCATCAAAGCTACCCAAATGAAAATGCCTTTACCTCGTAGTTCAAGTGAAAAAGATTTGTACGAAGCTTTTATTTTAAACGGATTTTCTAATTGGAAGAAAGCGTCACAAATTTTTGGTTCTCACGAGCGATCTAAACTCCATAAGGCGTCTATTAGTATGATCGCCTCAGCAACACTGGAATCGACATTTATCCAACAGCTTAATCATCACCAAAATAAAGAAATGATGGATAATCGTACGGCTTTATCGAAAATATTTACAACACTTCTTTATTTGGTAAATCCTCAATTTCGTTTAAGAAAAATTTAGATAAACTATCAATCATTAAATTTATTAACTAGATAAATAAATGTTTCTTCAAAATGTATTAGGGAACGCAAGGCCTTTTCATTTGTGGTAAAGTTGAAAATAATTCAAACTTTCGCATGCTACTCAAACTACGAGCAGACGATTCTCTGGAACTGAAGAAATGGTTGAATCGTCCTGAAAAGCAAAAGTGGCTCTCGCCTGATATTGAAAACGAAATCCTACAAGACTTTGCTCATGCAACGCTTCTTAAGCTATGCGAAAGTATAAGGGAATCACAATTCTATAGTTTGATCCGATGAAACAACGGATATGTCCACGAAAGAACAAGTTCCGATCTGCGTTCGGCATGTTAATGAAAAATTTAAAATTGAGGAGCTTTTAATGGGATTTTAGCAAACTGAGAACATCAAGAACTGTTTAATGGACTTTTTGTGTCGATTTAGCCTGTTGATTCAAAACTGTCGGGGCCAATGTTTTGATGGATTGTCTAATATGTCTGGAAGTATCTATGGATTGCAGACTTTAATGAGTAGGAAAGAAGAGCGGGCTTTTTACGTGCACTGCCGCGCTCATAATCTCAACTTGGTAGCACAAGATTCTGTTGAAAATCAACTCAGAGATCAGGAATATTATGAATTTAGTGCAATCATACATCGTATTTACCCGTGGATCTCCAAAAAGATTGGCATGTTCCAACAAATTTCGAAATGTAGAGGATGTAGAAAGCGGAACAACACTACGGCCATTTTGCCACACTCGATGGATCCTTATAAAACCGTCCATTATATTTATTACGAGTAACTATTCCGCCATTATCAACTGGTTAGAGGATTTTGAAAATCATTCTGATAATTCAGCCAAAAATAAGTCAGAAGAAGCGGGTTATCTGGAATCTTTTTGTAAGTTTGACACATTTTTCAAATTGGAAATTTTGCGCATGATCTTCACGTTAATCGAGGATGCTAATACAGCACTCCAAGGTAAATATTGTTTTATTTCATAGTGTCTTTTTTTAAATTTATTATTTTAAGCAAATTATAATGTTACACGTTTATTGAAAATTATTTTAGACATGCACCTTAATTTTTGCAAAGCAAGAAATACCAACAACACTTTTAAGGAGGTGTTAAAAGAAGCCCGGGGTGATACTCGCTTCAAAGTCTTATGGGATGCAGCCGTTGTAGCAGCAGAATGTAGTTTACTTGACAAACCAGAGATGCCACAGAAACGTAAAATTACATCAAAATTTACTGGAAGTGGAGTTCCATACTTTGCTACGACTCCAGAGGACCACTACCGCCAGCTTTTCTATGCATCTCTGGATTGTGTTACAACGGCACTTGCGACCCGTTTCAAACCGACTGAGACCACTGAGCATTTAGCAAATGTAGAAAAATTTCTTATTAGTCAGTGCTTGGAAGTTGGATTCGTTGAGGCTTTTTACAAAGATGACTTTGAAGATTATAGAAGGCTACAACTCCATCGCGACATATTTATGGATCATGCAAAATTCAAGAATATTCAACAAATCAATTTTGAATCAGTTTTGAAAGAGCTTGTAGACCATGAAGGTGTACTTTCTCAATTAATTTCACTGATTCCCGAGTTTATGAAACTGGTAAAAGTTTTAATATGTATGCCTGTCACCTCATGTACGTGTGAGCGCTCTTTTTCTTGTCTTCGTAGGCTAAAGACTTATTTGCGTTCTACAATGTCTCAGGAGCGATTGAATCATCTCGCTATTTTAAATTGTCATCGCGATATTGCCTACACTCTTGATCTTGATCATTTGATCAATGAGTTTATAATGCGTGCCTCCATATGCATGAACACATTTTACTTGAGAAAATAAATTACATTTTTATGCCTATTGAAAAAACTTTTTACTTGTAATTATAGATTTTCAACTCCTACAAAATAGTTTATGCCCCATCCGGGAAAACTAAAACTCTACGCCTATGCATTCTAGTAAACCAAACATAGGCTTTTTGCAAAAGCCTAGTTTTAGACGTCAAAGTTTAAACACAGTTAAATTTTATTAAGCAAAGTTCATAGCTCAAACCACCCTTTTCCAGATTTCTAAGCTATTCTTGAATAATTTTCTTGTCTTTTATAACCATAAACTTCAGTAAATGCATAATTATCATGGGTTTACTGAGGGAGGTTTTGTGAAATAAATTTGACGGGTAGAAGATCTGTATCATGAATTTAGAAAATTGACGGTAACACGCATAGTTTTTGGCTAATTGGCGGCACCTCTGATCTATAACAATGCGTTGAACGTCCATATATTAATACGTCCTTGCTCCACTAAAGCAGGCAAAAATAAGTTATGCTTAAACTGGACCTCCCAGCTTTGTTGATATAGGGACGTATAAGAGGTGGACGTGCAGCGATATTGTTTTTTTTTTTTGCGAAACATGCTCGTTGCTTATTGTTACAAATCTTTTGTTGTAAACAATACAAACTAAATTGTATTAAAGTCTGTCGGATTCATCGAAAACCTTTGGTCATCAACTTCCTTTTAGTTGTTAAAGATAACAGCAATAGAACCAAATTTTAAGCTTAACTTTATATAGCTAGACATTCTTAATATTTTAAGAAATAACGCTGATGGTAATATAGAAATTGAGATCATTTACTTGACTACTTAAGTACATGTATAACTAGAGATAATAAGTAATACAAAATATCAACTAGTTTTGTAGCTACCTAAAGCATATTGGTTTCATGTCCAGGGAACTACTCCATCTACTATATTGCTGTAGACTTCCAGTTTATGAATATTATAGAATTTTACATTTTTATGTTTAACAACAGAAATATATACAGTTAAGGATAAATAACTTATACATAAAATGAATGTAAATACAATAAAGAAAAAAATAATTTGTCACAGTTTTAAAGAACTTAGCAAAGCCAATTTATGGCAAACCGCAAGAATAACTAAGTATTTAATATTAGCATAACATAATTTACCAGCTATATATAAACTAATTTTTATTTGATAAAAATAAATGGGTTATTATGGGCTTTGTATGACAAATGAAATAATATATAAAATATGAAAAACGAAAACATGAAATATCTGGCCGCATTTTGCAAGATAAATATAAAATTGAATAACTTTTTAAAAGGTTTTGCTATATCAAATGAATTATAAAAAAGCCCATTAGAAAATAAGCCTACTAAAAAAAAAATGCTTAGTGGAATATATATTATGGAGCTTATAGAGTAGTCGAGGCACCAAATGGCGACATATTGGAAAAAATACTAAAAAAATACAAATTTAAGGCTGGTGTATGAAGGACCAAGGAATTGAATGAAACCAGATCTTGACAAAAAATTGTAATTTAAGCTTTTTTATGTTTCGCAGTACCTTTTTTAGTCATTTTAAAATTATCCTTACAGGTCTATTTTATCATTGACAGACTTTGTTTACCAGTGGCGGATTAAGACTTTTCGGGGCCCGGGGCTATTTAAAAGTTGGAGGCCCCGTTCCACTAACAGCGACAAAAATGAGTAAAACTAAGACTTTCTTGAAAACGCTATCACGGATATTTATTTATATACAAATTTTATATTTATTTTATTGAACTAAGTTGAGTGATTTTTTTCTGCTTTTCTTCCCCGCAAAATCTGCAATCACATCGCTGAAATCCAAAGTTTCTAATAACTTTGACTCAATAGTTAATCTTGCTATATTACTTAAACGACTATGGACCATTGTTGATCGGTGCATGTTCTTAACTCTTTTAAGAGTAGAGAATTATATCTCAGCCTCGCAATTTGTTATGGGAATAGTTAGAAACAAGCGATATGCTATATAAACATTTGGAAATACATCAATAATATCGGTTTCAACAATCCAATTTAAAACATGCAGAGGAATCAATGTGTTTTCAGTCTCAGATTTATCTTTTTTATGCGAAAAAAACCCCCGGAGGCTGCAACTTTAATAATGTTACAAATTGTTCTATTTCAAATATGAAACTATCTTCTAAATCATTTGAGTACACGTCTACAATTTTTTTCGCGCTAACTTGCAATTCCATGGTACTAATAGTTAACAGCTTGGATAGAAATCCAAATAACTTATTTACGTGGTTGTAACCGTTTCTTCTTATGGTTAATTGTGTCACAGGTTTGTCAATAATGACAAAAAATGTATTCACTCGAAACTTGTCGGACACGCTTAAAGAATCAACTTGGTTTTCTCCGTTGCTCAATTTTTTAATTACCTTTCTTTTGTTCTTATCCGAATAGTCTTTTTCAATAAACGAGCTAAGTTTTTTTTGTAGAAGTAGTTGCGCTCCTTCGTAGTCAAAGACCGGAAAAAATATATAATGCAGCGTTTTTGTTGACAGTTATTTTATTTTTGTGCTTTTGTTTTCAGACAATTTAGTAAATTTAACTTTGGCTCTTTTAAGTTATTAAAAGATTTAATTTTCAGAGTTAATAAAAAATTATTTACTTTGAATCGGGGCCCCTAAAATTGTGGGGCCCGGGGCTATAGCCCCCCCCTAGCCCCCCCCCTTGATCCGCCACTGTTGTTTACACGAAAAAAGTTCCCTAATTTACAAATGTTCATCTTGAAAAAATGATGAAAATCTGTTCGTGCCGACAACTAATTTCCTTTACCTTGGTGTAATTTGTTTAGTAATTTGTCAACGCGTGAAGTAGTTACTTTATCCTGAACAGTCTTATTAAACAAATGCTATAAAAGTTTAAACTAATAGTACGTGATCAGAGTTTCTGTGTTAAATATGCGTGCAGCCATTTTAATAGATTTTTTTGTTAACGGGTGAAAATTTAGAGTTTGTCCGAAACTCGCATGGCTCGCTGATTTCTGCGGCCTCTTTGATGAAAAACAATTAGTTGCACGTCCATCTCTTATACGTCCATGGTTGATGCAAATAAATTTTGTATATTACGGTCTATTTCACGTGCAATACTAAATCTAATTACTGAGATTCGTTTCTCTAACCTTAGTGCAACTAACGGTAATTTATTGATCTTACAATTTATCAATTGAAAGGATTTATATTATTTTGCTTCACAAATTTTTCATTACTGAGTTTTTACATGCAGACACGTTTTTTGATAGTAAAATGGTTGACAGTCAATCAAGTGTCATTTCCCATTCTAAAGATGAAGGATCTATGCTCAGGTTTGTGCATACATTGATATATTTTTAGTATCTAATAAGTTTAAATCGAGTTGTTACAGTTTTATCATTATTTACATTAGAAGTTGAAAGTTTCCATGTAAAATTGAATGAAGGGACTCCTAATTTAATTTTGGTATTGTCTAGCATTGTGTTGTTGTTGGGTTTTTTTGTGTTATTTTTCTTTTTTCTTTATAAAAACTATTGTTATATTTTTAATAATTTTTTTTCAATTTTACCATTTAATTTTGGTATTGTCCACTATATCCAATTGTCCACTACATTGTCCACTATAATATCAATATTTATTGGTATTATAGTGGACACTATCTATTTTTATTGTCCACTATTATATATTGTCCGCTATAATATCAATTTATTGTCCACTATAACACCAAAATATACCACAGTATTGTCCACTATAATACCAATTTAATTTTGGAATTTTCTAGCATTTTGGTGTTTTTTTTGTTTGTTTGTTTTTTCTTAATAAAAACTATCATTATAGTTTTAATAGTTTGTTTTCAATTCTACCATTTAACTCCGCTACTCAAAAAAAAAAAAAAAAAAAAAAAAAGAAAAAAAGAAAGAAAAATTTCAATGTAACAATAATGAGAATAAACATTTCAAAAAATAGTATTTTATTTTTGAAATCAAGGTTTTAAATTAAAAGTTTGAAAGTTAACAGGTCTATATTAGAAATAATTCTTGTTTATGTGATCACCTCAATTTCCTAATATGAACCTTGTGATTAAACAGCAAACAACATGTTGCTAGTTTTACTGTCTGTTAGCCTACTGTTGCCTGGTTTATACATATTATCAAAAAAAATGTTGGAAATTTTTAAGAGGATTAGTAAACCTTTAAGGATCTTTTCAATTTGAATTTATTTTGACTAACCTAAATTATAAGACACTTTTGCAATTGTTATAGATCCAACTTTGCTAGAAAAATCATTAGAATTCAACTAATATATTTACTTGTTTTTCTTATTCTTTTGTTTTTTTTCCATGATAACTTTTATAATATTAGTTGGATATTGGCTTATTGATTTAAGCTGGGTTTTTTGATAGTGTAACTTGAAAAATTATATAGTTTTTTTTATTCTAAATATATAGTCTTTAATATTCTTTAATTATTCTTATTTAAGTTCTAAATATATAGTTTTACTCTAAATATATGGGTTTTTTTTTACTGTTAATATTTTCTTGTTCTCTGCTACTTAAAAAGACATCTGCTAGATGTCTTTTTTATTATAAAATTTATAGGAATTGCAGTCTGAAAAAAAAAAAAAAAAAAAAAGAAATTCCTGTTCAAATCCTGTTCAAATTCCTGTTCAAATCCTGGAAGCAATGTATTTACTTTTTATAATCAGTAAAGTAGCTGTATTTTAGAGAATATTTATTGGTTGGAATGGAAAATCCACTGTTAGATATTTCAGCAGTTTGTGATGATGAGTTCCTTTTAAAGTGAGTGCAATTTTATTTGATAGTTTTTATATATATAAAAAAAGTAAGTAGTATATTATCTTTAAAATGTCTTAAATTTTTTGTGAAGATGTACTAAATCCAATTTTCTTATCTTTTCTAGCACTGTAAAAAAAAATCTCAGCTAAATACTAAGTTCTTTAAAATTTAAACCAATGCTAAGTTTTTATACTAAGGTCACATTTTTTATACTAAGCAGGGCTGTGGAGTCGGAGTCGTGGAGTCGGAGTCGGAGTCGGAGCTCATTTTGGCTGGAGTCGGAGTCGGAAAAATTGTACCGACTCCGACTCCGTAGGATATCCAGACACAATGGAAGGATATCCAGACACAATGGAAATTGTAGTTTGCAACAACTGGAGGACAAGGAGTTTGACATGTTATTTTTAGGCCTTTAAAACAGTGATAAGCAATAGGGTATTTTGCTGCTTATCACTGAGAATCATATATCACCTCCCTTGCGCTCTCCTCTACCTTCCCTTAAACTATATAACTTCGTGATCCCCTAACTCCCGACTTAAATTGTCTGGCACTGTGCTACATATTCTTAGTAGAAAGCTAGGCGTGCCACCACCAAGCACCAAAGAGTTGCTCCACAAACAGAAAGACTGTAAGTATTCAATTAGCTTTGTTTCTCTGGAGAGAGAGAATATTAGAAAATTAGTGATTGAAAAAGCTGTTAAACAAAAAGAAGAACTTAATGAATGTCTCAAGGGACGCTTTGTTTTTCTTAACAGAGTGAACTATTTTGCAATCAATATTTAATTTTTTTTTGAAAAAAATGAAGCAGTTACCAAGAGATTGGCAGTAAAAGACGCCAAAACTAATCACACCAGCGAATTTCTCCAGGTCTCAGTAGAAAAGATTCTTAAAGAATATGAACTTAAAGAAGAACAAGTTCTTTCATGTTTGAAATATTGTCCAACTGACAATATTTCAAACATGATTTTGACAAATTCATAATGTTATTAGCGACTGCATAAGAGTTTATTGCATAACCAGAGTTCAGAACAGTTGTTTATTCAGAAATTGTTTTCTTATAAATATTGTTTAAAGCACTAAGTGGTTGGATTATTTGTATCATAGTGACGAAATAGCCGATGTTAACATTTTACTACAGTTATTTGTTGTTGCGAACAAATAACTGTAGTAAAACAAACAACTATTTGTTGTTAGAAATTGGTTACTTATGAAGGAGTCGGAGTCGGGAGTCGGAGTCGGAGTCGGTCCATGATAAAATCAAGGAGTCGGAGTCGGAGTCGGAACAGCAGCTTACCGACTCCACAGCCCTGATACTAAGGTCACATTTTTTTTACTAAGGTCACATTTTCAAGATTTTTTAAAATCTAAGCTAAATTACTTAATTTCAGATACGATTTAAAACCTGACAGTGCTATCCTTGCTGAAGAAAAGCATCTTCCCTTGTAAGTATCTTTTTAACTGTTTATTTCTTAAATAAAATGTTTTTAGATTATTGCATAAAAAATACAAACAACAGTTCTTGCTACTAGTTAAAATAATTGTCTTTGAAACAAGGGAGATATTTAATGAATTAAGTTTTATTTAATGAACACAAGACGACCATTTAATTCTGTTATAGAATGCAAGTCCATTATGTGATAACTAAACTAATCAAATTTTAAATTTCTATGACAAAAGTCATTTTATATTTTTATTATCATATTGTTACTATTAGTAACAACAATAACAATAAAAATAATAAGATCATTATAAGTTAAAGAAGCTTTACATGGCTGACTGTTTAAAAATGCTCATTAAAAATACATACTTAATATTTCTTTCCAACTTCTGAAATCAATAGTTTTTTATGAACTTTAAGATGCCCTGAGGATCAACCAAGAAATAATTTTTTATGCTAAAAATTACAACATGTAACCTTTTAATTTAGGCTAAGCTTTGAGGATAGAAATCGAAAATCTTTAGATTTCTACAGGTTTTCTACAGGTCATTATTATGGAAAATGTCATGAGATGGAAAGTCTCCTTGTGAAAATGTTTCACTATTATTTATAAATAATTCTACCATGCAATATTATTGTAAAATGCCAGTGAGGATATAGTTTAAAAGATCAACCGCATAGTGGAAAACCAAGAAAAACAATTAAAAAAGAATATTGCTTCATTAAATGCAGATCAACTACAAATGTCAAGAAAACTGCTGCTAAATTAAAAAAAAACAACTAAAAACTTAAAAGCTAAAGTTGGAAAACCTAGTTAATGTTATTTATGACACAAGGAATTGGACGATTGCTTGAGATCAAAAGAAACATGAACAGCTCTATTTATAAGAATATTTAAAAAAATACTTTGTTATCATATACTGAAGAAACAATATTACAGAATTAATTTGTCATTAAAAAATTTTCTGGCCTTCAAATACTTGTTATAGTACTTGCTTGATGAGTATTTCTAATATTACTAGGAGTTAGTCCAAAACATATACAACAAACTTTACTTACAAGATATGCACTTTCCTATTTTATAAGAGAATTTACAACTATAGCATTCCTGTACTAATGCAGCACCATTAGGGAGTTTTGTAATTCCAACCAACTTTATGCTAATGAGCTACTTGCTAATGATCTTCAGGCTTATACTCTTTTTTTTTCAAATTTTATTCTGCCATAACTACCAAAGTTTGGTCTACCATTTGGTTACCCATTTTTTCTCTGTCAAGTAAAACAACAACTACTTCTGTAATTATATTTCTTGAAATATACTTAACCAAGTGGTGCTTTAGTTGAACATTTGGCAAAAAGAGGAAGCCTTTCCCAAAGACCATTCAGTTTCCATTACAGAATAATCATTGGAAAAGGCTGATAAGTAAGAAATCTCAATCATTTTTACAAGAAAATTAAAATAATTAAAGAAAATTGATCTTGACCTTTTAAAATCAAGATGATTTACAATTTGAGAAGGTACCTGACATTATGACCATTTAGTTCCTAATAAAAACATCAGTAATGATAGTAAGCAAACAGATATGTACTTTTTTGGAATTATGTAACAAACTAAAGTAAGTTTTTTAGAGTCAGTATATACGAAAGTTGCACTTATAATAATACTCCCAAGTGTACTTAATTAGAGTATTTCATAAAAAAAGTTTTTAAATAACCAGTGTTTTTGAAGATACAGTACTGTGAATAAGTTTTAGCCCACTTATTATGTTTTTTTAACAGATTTTAAATAATAGCTTCCGATTATTTTTTTTATATAAAATAATGTCTAACTTAAAACAATACTAAACACTATTTTAATAAACAAAAGCAATATTCATCAAAATTTTACATAGATTTTTGTATTTAGATAACTAACGTGTTTATTTTTATTGTATGCTGATCTAAACCCAATTCGTATTAGCTCGTTTGTTTTAGTTTGCTCTTGCATTTTTTGTTTATTTATTGCTGTGAAGGCTTCATATTAGATGATAGTACAGTTTACAAAGATATTTCATAGATACTGTGTGTTTAACATTATTTTTTGTTTTTTTAAGAACAAAACTTCTTCTAATTTACGTTTTTTTTTTTTTTTTCTTTCTTTTGTATTATTATTTTTATTGTTATTTAAGTAATAAAATGGGAAAAATTCCACTACTGGAACCTTAAAAAAATTATCGTGCTTCATGAAGAAGGTTATTCTCAATGCCAAATTGTCCAAAAAACAAAGTATTCAAATACAGCCATTAGAGAAATTATAAAAAAATTAAAAAACATGGGATCTCTTGAGGATAAAATTCGAAGTGGAAGACCTCCAAAGCTTACAAAATATGACATAAAGTATTTTAAAAATGTGTCTCTGCAAAATCAGAAAAAAACCTCCAGTGAACTAGCCCAAGACAGTCAGGCTGCAGCTGGAACAAATGTTTCCTCATCTTGCATTAAACAACATTTGCTAAAAGCTTGGTTAAGAGGGTGTGTTGCAGTTTGAAAGCCTTTACTACGTCATAGCAATAAAGAAAAAAGACTTAAATATGCAAAACAGTATAATAATTGGACGCAAGGAATGTTAAACCATGTACTATACACAGATGAATCAAAATTTGAATTGTTCGGTAGCAGAAGACGACAGTATGTAAGAAGAAGGGTAGGAGAGGCTTATCGCCCTGATTGTCTACATCCATCAATCAAGCATGGGGGAGGTTCTGATTTAGTTTGGGGTTGTATTTCATCATCTGGAGTAGGTGATTTAATCAGAATTGATGGCAAACTGACAGGAGAACAGTATAAAGAAATTTTAAGACAGTTCTCGAAGTAATGAACTGGCCTCCTCAAAGTCCAGATTTGAACATTATTAAACATGTTTGGCATTGTTTGGATAAAAAAAAGGCTGAATATAACCCCAAAAATGTCGAAGAATGTTTTCGAATATTAAAAAGAGAGTGGGACAATATTTTACAAAATTTCATTGCAAATTTATATGAATCAATTCCCAGGAGATTCACTTCTGTGATCAACGTAAAAGATGGATATACGAAGTATTAATTGTTCTTTCTTTTTGTATCATATTTTATCAAATTATTTCTAGATATTTATGTCTATAAACCTGATTGTTTTTTTACTTCATAAGTCCTTTATATTTTTACAATAAAATCAAAAATAATTATAAACTTATGGTGGGCTAAAACTTATTTACAGTACTGTACATTCTTTTTTTTCTCATCAAGTACTATTTGTGCACAAATTAAGATTAAATGAAATAAAAACAAATAACCAACAAATATTTTTCAATCACTTTGATAAGTTACTTTTCTTCAATGGTGTACATTTGAAAAATATTCATTGTTTTATCTTTTATGCAGTTATATTGGTTGATTTCTAAAGATAATAATTTTTAAAACTGTTTTTACTTTGTTTTCATTTTTTAAAATATGGCAACTTTACAGTTTTTAAGTCATGTTAATACACTTTTAAAACAGAACCTTTCAGGTATTGGATTATTGGAAATGTATGTATGTATATATGTATGTATGTATGTATGTATGTATGTATGTATGTATGTATGTATGTATGTATGTATGTATGTATGTATGTATGTATGTATGTATGTATGTATGTATGTACTATTTTCTAATTATGGCTTTTCAGATACAAAGATATGGTGGACAATTTAAAAGTTGACTATACACCAGGTGGTGCTGCACTTAATAGTATGCGTGTCACTCAGGTCTGCTAAAAATGTGTTTTACTTATTTTTATGCATACAAAGCTATTTCCTTTGAGATATTTAATAATTATTTATCTGCCTTAACAATGTATCTAAGCCTTAGTAAAGTATCTGAGCCTTAATAGTTTATCTGATTTAACAGCTAGTGAATAAACATCTGTAAATCTATTTCAATTTTAAAATATTTTTGGTAATTTGGTTATAACTAGCAAAAAGGAACCCGTAATACAGGTTATGGTCAGTCTGTTACTTAATTTGTAGTAGCTGTTTTCCAGAATTTAAAGTTGCAAAACTTTAACTAATACCCTTTTAAAAAAACATCTTCAAATTGAAAAAATTAAACCATCTGTAAAATTAAAATAAAAAGTATGCGAAGGTAAAATAATTTACCAATTATTTAACATTATTTGAGTAATTTACAACTGACATAGGTCATATCAGTTTAAGGCAGAACCTTTTTCCTCTACATTACTAAATTCAACACAATATGTTTTTAGTTACTAACACAAAATAATAACACTTCATCATGCTTTAAATTGACGAAGAAATAAAAGTTAGATTCTTGTTATATTTTTTATAACATGAACTTTAATTAATAAGATTAATATAAAGCGAATGTAAATTATACATGAGTTATTAATTTTTTGGTATCCCCTTGATACATGTTTCTTTAAAAAAGGAAATTGTCTTTAAAACGTTAAATGCACACAACTAAATAAATTTATTAAAAATAACTAAGTAATTGAGTACAAATATGTTTCAAAAAAGTTAATTTACAATCAAACATGTGTATAACAAATTTAAAAAAATATGTAAACTTTGATCTTTTATATTGCATTAATGCGTCATATGACAAACCTAAAATAAAAATTGTAACAGATAAGTAGACATAGAAAAAAAAAAAAAAAAAAAAATTGAAAAACAATTTACCTGCTTTTCGGTAACCTGTTGTCATACTTAAACTGCTGTCATGATGCAGCTTGTTGGTGTTGTTTTATGACGTTATTTCATGTTGGCTTTTAGTAAACTTTACTTTAATTTTAAAGACATTACAATAGGTTTAAAATATTTTAATTAAAAAGCAAAATAACAAATGCTTCAAGGAGCCAAACTATAAACATTAAAGATAAAAAATCAAATTGAGATATAAATAAATTGCATTTATATAGCTAAACATATTGTCTTGGCTTATAGAAAATTTTAAAAACAGTAAGTTCAATAAATTAAACTACCAATTAATTATTTTTAACAATAGAATGTAGCATCATATTATGATGATATTAAACAAATAAAAATTTAATTAAAAAAAGATAAAAACAAACCAAATATACAACATATATTATTAAAAAAAAAATTACAATATTAAAAAAAAATAAATCACTGAAGAAAAAAGCAGCAACAAAAAAATTATAAATATCTTCACTGATAGAAGACATTTACAACCTTTTAGTTGCTGTTTTTTCTTCGGTGTCTCCCAACACCCCAGTATGGATGAGCCCTCCATTGAGGAGGGCTCATCCATACCACCATTACTACACCACTTATTGAAGGACCTCTCTGAGAGAGGCCCTGGGTGTTGGGAGCGATAACTTCGGTATTGTTCAAATCTTAATGGCTCTAAAATTACAAATAGAAGAATATACTAAAAATTAAAAATATTTGCAATTTTATTTAATCAAAATATAAAGCAAAACCTCACCATTTTCACAGGATGAAGAGGATGCTAAAAATATTAAAAAGAAAAAATAAAAGAAAAAAAAAAAAAGGATGAGAGTAAATTAAAAAGGGTTAAACTTGTGAAAAATAAGCCTATCTGACAGGAAACTGAAAACGTTTCAGAACAAGCGGTAAATTAGAATCTGATGGAGCCAACTGAATTCGAGGAACAAAAACATGTTTACCACAAGACACATGTTTACCACAAGACACCTGTCAAAACCTCTGCATCAATATAATTATTTTGAAGAGCACGAACTTTCATTTGAGTACCATTGCATAACCCAGCTTTGAGATCTAAATTTCTAAGTATATGCTACTTACACAACCACTTTTCAATTTTAAACAATGAGGTGGCGTACCTGAAGGAGTTAAACTGTTCAAAAACTCAACAGGAAAGTTATTTCTTTCATTAAGGTCATCAGTATCAAATTGATCAGCACTTAAATAAATTTTGACCTCACCCGGCAGACATTCAAGCACTTCTTCATTGATTGATAATGAATCAACATTAGTTGGTGTTAAAATCACGCGTTTAGAATAATCATTTTGATCAGCATTTCCAAAAATCTTTTCAACAATCAATTCATTTTCTCTAATAATGATTGGGTCACTGACTTGGTATTTCAATGCATCATTTAAAAGGATCCTCCTCTTTCACAGGTATTGCTCCATTCCCAATTTTTAGTAGCCATTGGGAAAATTCACCTTCCCCATCTTGTACTCTCATATTTTCAGTTAATGCAAGCTTCTGCACCCATTGCCAATGCAAAGAACATTTTATACACAATTCTACTATTTCAGCTGGTTGTCCTCTTTTCACAACAGGCAGAATTTGCCTAAAGTCACCACCAAAAAGAATGATTTTTCCTCCAAATGGAAAGTTGTTGTTGCAAATATTTTTTAACAACCTATCAGTTGCATTTAAGGCATGTTTAGGTATCATGAATGTTTCATCAAGCAAAAACAAACTAACTTATCTTAAAAAATGCCCATGTATAGAGTTAGGAATTAAAGTTACATTACATGTGTTATTATGCAATGTTTGAACAGGAAGTTTGAATAAGCCATGCAATTTAGATCCATTTGTAAGAAGAGTTGTTGCTATGCCAGTCCATGCAGCTGTAGCAGATTTAAAGCCCCTACTTATGGTTTCACCAATCAAATAATTATAAGTAAAGGTTTTTCCACTACCAGCTGGTCCATCCATGAAAAAAAATCTAGAATTTTGATTTTCTACACTTGGTTGCTCATTCAGTGCAGCAAGGATAGCATTACATACATTTAACTGGTTGACATTAAGCAACAGTCTCATTCGATTGGCTTCGTCAATAGATTGTTGAACATTTTCATCAAAATTTTCTAGATTTAAGCCTATAAACTCATCAATAACAAGCAGATTGTAATCAGCCAGCATTTTTCCAGTTTGATTAATAATCTTTTCAATTTGATGAAGAGTAGCTTGTTCAGCTATTAGAAGTGGGACTGAGTGGTGAATGAAATCTTCCATCATAAAAGCTTTGTATGTATTCCAGAGATGTAAAGGATTGTCAGGTTCACAAAAGGTCAAAATAATTGAAAACAACTGTCTAATTTGCTTTGGCATACGTGTTAAAACTGCCTCAGAAAAAGTATTCTGCCATTCAGTCTCATCTTGAAACAAACCTTTCAAAACATATGCTTTACGAAACATTTCAAGGACAATACCATTAACAGTACGCACATCCTCCCAAGATGTTGCTCCTTTTGCTTGCAAAAGTACCAGTCTGAGAAAACACAATTCTCCAGTTGGATTAACTTTATACATTCTTACTATCACCTTATTACCACCCCTTTGTCTAACCTTCCATTTACAATGTTTATCATCAAATATAAAGTGATAAGGAATGTCTATATACGAATAGCAATGTGCTCTTTCATTTTCAGTATTTAACTTAAACCATGGCGTTAGGTGCATATGCGTAGAGTTTGACATTCTCTGTTAAGTGTCTAATTATAAGTTTTTTACAAACTGCAATAGCT
This sequence comes from Hydra viridissima, assembly GCF_058129835.1. NCBI lineage: Eukaryota > Metazoa > Cnidaria > Hydrozoa > Anthoathecata > Hydridae > Hydra > Hydra viridissima. The sequence goes on along the minus strand of NW_028324301.1, from coordinate 12,646,914 downwards.
TGTTTTTGTCCAGTACCAGCTTTTATTTGTGGTAGTTCAAGAAATACTCCCACTTGTGATATTTAAAGCAATACTCCCGCTTGTAATTACAAAAAGAAGTCTGTCCACTGTTACTTTATGTTCATCCAGGAAAGAAAAAAGCTCTCTGTCTCTGTTGAATCTTTCTTGAAGATCCTCTGCTGCTTTTTTTTCAAATATTCTCACGGTATTAATTAACTAGTGATCTGTTAGTAACAAAAAATATCAAGTTCAATAGCTTCTGCTGCTGCTATTAAAATGTAAATAGCATATCTGTTTTTAATTTTGCATTGCTCAAACACTGATGAGTTTGGTTGACATAATTTCACATCTTCCTTATTTCCGCATCGAGTTTGATAGTTCAGCTTTTATTTCTTGAAATAGAGGGGATGGGGGTAAATGTTATTCAATTACTATGTGTAGCTGAGATGGATTTGAGTCTCTATTTAGGCCAAATTATATAATTAAATAATAGACCTAAAGACCTCCAACATTAAGGTGTGTTTACAAGAGAAGGATGAAGACAAAAGTTGTTGTGCAATAAAAATTTAACTTTTTCATTATTTATTAGTATATAAAATTGAACTTTTAAATTCAATAGTTTTTTTGTAATTTCACACTTTATTTTCTTGAAAAAGTAAAAATACTATTGTTGTTGTAAATATTGATTTACAAAGAGATATAGGTCATATTATCTTTTTCTGTTTTACTATTGTTTCATTTGCTATCATTTGTTGTTATCCCACAAAGCTGGTCTCATTTGCTGTTCAGAGAGTAATTGTTGATCCTCTTTATTGTGAATAAGCTTTACAGCCCTATCAGAGCTGTCATTAACAATATCCAGCCTATTGACAGAGTTGAAAAACTTTTTGAATGATATTTTAAAGCACCACAGAAAAGCTGGATCGTTAAACCAAAGTTTGTTCTCCATTATGTTCAGTAAAGTGAAGATAAACTAAGAGTTCTCCCCAATTAATGGAGTAAAATGCAAATTTTTGAACACATTTGAATTTTTTAAATCTTGAAACTGATCAGGAACTGGTTTTGAAAATGTTTTTAAAAAGTTCTCTCAGTTCACATCTGGAAGATCAGAGTCTAGGAGGACTAGTGGATAATCATTGCACATTCCATAGTTTTCCAATACCTTAGTTAAATCAAAATTCTGAGTAGCTCCATAACTAGATAACTAAAAAGCTTAATGTATCTATCAATGTTAGCTGAGACAGCAAGCCTAAATTTTTTTGCTTTCTCCCTATCTGTTTCCAGCAATCTTTAATTTTTCCCTGAAAGTAAGCTCTTATGGGAAAAAGTGTTTCCTCAGTAGCTTTTTTAACACCTTTTTTGTTCAATATTTCCCTGAATGACATTTTTGTTAGCTCACTAAAGGATTGAATGAGAAACAGAAAAGTCTTTAATATTTCCACTTGATTAAACAATCAAATTTGTACATAGATCCCTAAAATCTCTGGATAAAATATTTTTGAAAACTGCAGTCACTGCAATATCTTTAAGAAAATCATTGGCTAATTGTGGTTTTTCATCAATTGGGCCTGGCTGGATGATATAAAAAGAACAGCCTGAGTCTATGCTAGTATTTGCATCACTAGTTATTGAAGAAAACTCAAGTTCTGCAGTCAAATAATCTTTCTCAGTTGTCTTTTCTCCATTCTCTGGGGATATTCTCTGTCCTTTTTTCTGAGGGTCATCTAAAAAATTTTATATCTATGAGTCTTTATTACCCTTATGACACCAAAATCCTGAAAAAATGTTATAAGAGTAATAAAGATTCATAGATATAATTTTTTTGAGATGACCCTCAGGAAAAAAGACAAACAATATACCCAGAGAATGGAGAAAATCCTTTGGTCTCTCAAAAAATTTATATCTGTATGAGGCTTTACTATAATTTGTATATCTCGGATTTTTTTCATAGCAATCCAGAAAGCCTTCTTTTCTTTTTAAAATCTTTAAAACTCTCCCAACTGTTGATTAGATCAATGATATAATATAAATTATTGTATATCCACATAGTCATGCCCTTCACTGCATTGTGTAATAATTGTTTTACAAACAAGTTATTTAATATGTAAATGAAATAAGTCTCTTAATTGCATTTAAAATCATTTATACAAAAAAGAACCACTTGTGAAAAAAAAAAGATTGCCTTCCCACTATGCCTAAAATCTTGTATCTTACCATTATAATTACAAATATTATGTTAATTCTGCAGGTCTACCTTATACTATAGGCAGGCATTATCCTGTCTTTATAACATCTATCTATTCAAGGTTTCTTTACTGTGAATAGAAAGCAGTTAGAAAGGCCAGAACATTTTGCTTTATGATTGTGTTTAATGCCACTTCACACTGTTTTTGAATTTAGAATAAAGAAACAGTTCACACACACACTGTTTTTTGAATTTAGAATAAAGAAATAGTTTTTATGGTGTTTTATATCACTCTTTTACTCATAGAAATATCTTTGATTTTATAAATTATGGTGTACATGAAATTTTTTTATGCATCATTTTTATTTAGTGGATTCTTCAAAAGCCAAATGTTGTAAGCTATTTTGGTTGTATTGGTAAGAAGATAATTCTTTTTTTTTTTAAATTAGCTATAGTTTGTTTTCATTGTAAGGATTGTTTTTTACAAAAGTGTGTTTTTTTTATTATTTGAAAATGAAATATTAAACCATTTCAGCAGTGTTATTGTATATCACTGTTGGATAAATTAGTTTACTTCATATTTGTGGATCATATGAGTTTACTTCATATTTATGGATCTTCAAATATGAAGCAAAACAAAATCTTTTTTTTTCTGAGAAAATTATTTTTTACTTTTTAAATTCACTTTACAGTTTATTTAGATTTTAATGTTGTTTTTTAGAGTATTAGATAATAAATTAAATTTAAGTTTTTTTTGAGGCAATTTAAAAGTTTACTATTTAATAATAAAATCTGGTGATTCCCAATCTTTTACACTGTCCCTTGACAAAATTAAAATCTAAAAAATAAAATAAAACAGTTCTTGGATTCTTTAATTACTATAATTAGAGATTATATATCTGTAGAAATCATAGTTCTAACTAAAAACATGAATGAGTATTCATGGTATTTAATAAATTTTTGAGTGATTAAAATGTTAAAAAAAGTATCCCTTTGTATCCCTTTTCACTAGGTATTAAAATTTGGCCATTTTTCAACTGACATTTTAAAGCTTTAAACAGTTATTAATTACTTAAGCTCTAATAGTTCTTTCATAACTATATCATAAATAGATGGGTAAACTTTGCTCAATTAATTGCACTCTAGAAAGGGCTTTAAACGCTTTAATGAAATTAAATTGTTATTCTTAAAATACAAATAAACAAAGGTATTGAGCCACAATGACCAAACCTAATGACCTACAGAAGCAAAAATATTACTAATGTTGGGAACTGAGCTTATTAGTTCAAACAGTAGTTTTGTGTTTTCATATGATTCTTTAAATTTAGGTACTATACCCAGCATTATTATTCTGTAAACTCATGTTAATATGGTTTGTTTTTTTTTTTAGCAGCTGTGTCCCTTTCAGAATACAAGAATTATTTTTTACTAATAAAATAAACACAAATTTTTAAACTTCAAAGTAAAAAAAGTGAAACAGAAATCATATTTTAATATCTATATATCCATTAACTTCTCAAGTTATCAACATGTCAGAACCATTCTTTAAGCTTCCATCATGTCAAAATCTACCCAATAAATAGTTCTTTTTTCCTTTTCCTTTGTATCACTACATCAAACATATTAGGTGATGACAAAAAAGTGAGACTGCGTTTAAAAGGGCATAACTCCTTTATTTTAAAAGTAGAGAAATTTTCAAGCTTTAAAAATATGTTTTTTAGTTTCTATGACTCTATTTCTATAAATATTATCAGTTTAACCTTTACAGATCCCATAAGACATTGTGTGGCAGTAAATTCTATCTAATTTAAACAATACTTTATTCTATTGCAAAATTCATCAATAGTTTCTGCTTTCCAGTTGTTCTTGTCTCCATTCAATTCAGACCAAAGGTTTTCGATAGAATTCAGGTATGTTGGGAGGGTTGTCTTCTGTTTCAACAAAATTGATGTTATTTTGCCTGGAATACTCTACTACAGTTTTTGCGTAATGTGATGTTGCTAAGTCAGGCCAGAATATGTAATTGTCATCTAGATGATTTGCTTTAATGAAAGGAATAAGTCTTTTTATGATGCATTTGCTCAGGTATAATTCTTGCTTGATTGATTGCTTACAAGGTACAAAAATAGGTTTAGAAATACCTTTAGCTGAAATGCAAATCCAGACAAACATTTATTGCTTGTATTTTTCAACTGGATTATATTTTATGCTTGGTGGTGTTAAAGAAGTGTTACTATAGTAGAAATTTTTGTTTCCGTTAATAGTACTGTGCTTTATAGTGAAATAAGATTTGTCATCATTTATCTAATCGTGATTTTTGTATTTTTCAAACAAGCAACTGCATCTCATTCTTACATGGCCTTCAATTAATAATATTCTTTTTCATCATTTTTTTAGCAAACTGACCACTTCCCTTAACTTGTTAAGTTCCAATTCTATTTTCTGTGCATTCAATTATACTGTTTATGGTTGCTTATGGCATCTTTTCTGCTTTAAAATGACAATAACTGTAATATTTACCATGTTGCTTATTGTCCATATAAAACCATACACACAATTTGTTTAATTTCATTTTCAATCATTGAATTTTAATTGCTTTTTTTATTATTTAAAATTAGAATAAGTTTGCAATAAAATACACAAAACATACCTATGTAACTCATAGAATTAGTACATGAAAATTTAAATAGAATGCAATCTAATTTTTTGTCATCACCTACTATTTTATGTGATAAATTTTAATTCTTTCAATTATTTTAACTGTGTTGATGCATGTTCTCTGGTATTTAGGAATTTTTTTTTTCCTATATTCTATCTTACAAAATTAGTGAGTTTCTCTGTGTTATTTAAAAAGCCCTTCAGTGTTCCTAGAAGTTAATTAAGTAATAATTTAATTAACTTAAACATGTGAATTTATTTTTGTAGAAAATTCTAAACAGTCTTTTTTTAGTCTTTACTAATAAATGAATTTAATAAAATTAATCCTTTTGATTATCTGGTATGTTCTTTATTTTTGATTAACTGGTAAGTTCTATGTTTATCTTTTCATGTCTGTTTAGTATCAAAAAAATTTTAGAGAGGTATGTTAAAAGTTTACAAAAATAATATTGCACATGATTTAACATTAAAATAACTTCAAATAGCTCATTATGTGATGGTTAAAGATATGCTTCATTTAGTATCTGTAATATACTTCCTTTAACAAGAAGTTGATACCCAACATACTTTGCTATAATGGGTATATAGCAATTTTTCTAGTTTCTTTTAACATTAATATTTCTTCATAGTTTAATGGAAATTGTAAGTTGTCTTAAACCATAGTGTACTAACTCATTTTTTGCAGTTTCTAAGTAAGAGTAAGAAATGTGGGTACCAAATTATAATTCAAGTTAGCCAGAAGAAACTATGTTATTTAACCAATGATAGAATTTTACTACAATCTGAACCATAGTGGTTGTTGTATTTACACAATAAAATCATATGAAAACCATTGTTTACTTAAATGTAAGTTTTTGAGCAATATGGTTTAAGATATGATTATTAAGTTCCAAAAAAGAGTTAGTTGTTCTTCTCCCCAGGCTTTTTCTCATTCCTTTTGATTCTAAAATTAAGAATATGAAGTTTGAGCTCTGTTGTCTTATGGGAAAGTTTGCCTGTAAAATTGGGTACTCTAAAATTTGAAAAATTAGGCAAGTTTGGGTAATTTTTTAAAAAAATAAAAATTCCATTTTAGATTTGATTTTTTATAAGTATCTAATACCAATTTATAATATAGTATGTGATAAGAAATTTGTACATATTTTTTATCACTTAACTCATTTTAACTTTTTTAATGAGTTTTGAGGTATTTCTTGATAACCTTCAATATGTACTTTATAGTGAAATAACAATTTAATGAGTTTACAATAAATGGTGTGTTTGTTAAAATATCATATCTAGCTTTCTTATTGGCCGCCCTTTACTTTATTTTCAGAAACAATTAAACTTTTTTCCCAAAGACAGAGATAAAAGTTTAAAGCTCAAATAGTACAAACAAAATTATAAAAATATTTTTAACACTAAAAAGTTAATTCCTTTTATAAAGTTCTGTTTTTGTTTTATTAGGTGATGATGATTATGGACGAACATTAGTTGATAAAGCTCATGAGGCTGGTGTTAACATACAACCACAAGTAAACAAAGACTACCATACAGGAACTTGTGGAGTGTTGTTGACTGGAACAAAGCGCTCGTTAGTTGCTAATCTTTCAGCTGCAAATCATTTTAAAAGAACACATTTTGATCGCAAAGAAAACTGGGATTTAGTGGAAAAAGCAAATTATTTTTATATAGGGGTTAGAATAATTTTTTTGATATATTAATTCATAAATATATGAAGGAAAAGAATACCACAGCATGCAATATGCTTATTCAAATATTACAAGTTGTAGCATAAGTTTTTTTTTTTGATGATGGATCACACAAAATTATGCAATAACTTGTTAATTATTTGGATATTCATTAGGAACATTAAGAAATTGTTTAAATCTGTAAGATTTAAAATAAAATAATTGTAGTTTAATTATTTTGCTTAGGTTTTAAACTATATTTTTAGTGGTTTTACTAAAAAAGTCTACTAAACATTTAGTAATGTTTATCAAAAAAACTGTTTTTCTGAAAATCATTTTTCTATGAAGCAAGAAGAAAAAACCAAACAAAATGAATAAAGTACTTTATAATCACACAGAATCTTAATTTATTTTGAATTATTAAACTTTTACTTAAACATGTGAGCTTATCCTCTATTTGTTAAAAATTTAGCACTAGAACTATTTAGCATAGAAAGTTTAATTTCATTTCTGATGGAATGCATTTTTTCAGGTTTAGAGTAAATAAAAATAAAGTTCAATGCTTTTCTAATAAAACTGATCGCTAAATCATTTAAATGTCAGTTCTGTTTATCTAAAGTTAGTCTACAAAGATAACATTTAAAATAAATTTGTTAAACAATCATTCACAAATCCACTCAGGTATGAAGTTCTGTTTTTTGAAGTATCCAAGAATTCTGTATTATTGATCATCTCAAATGAGCTGGAAAAGAAGCTTAAAAGCGTAAGACCAAACTTAAAAAAATTCTTAATACCTTTGCAAAACCCTGCTGAAAAAGAAGAAAGTCAGGATAAAGAACAGCTGATACCACCTGCAGCCTAAAGAAAAAAAGTTATCAAATGCAAAAATTGTAGAAAAGAGTTTTATTGCTATTCCATTCCAATCCAAATTGCAATACTTGGCTCTGCAACAAAACATGTTTGCTAAACAGATTTGAAATGGGTTCTGAAATTTTTTTTTTTTTGTGAAAAATCTAATAACGAGGATATAGAAATGGAAGTAACTTAAAATTTTTAAATATATTTTTATTTCTTTATCCTTAATTTTAATTTGGAATATATAAAAAAATTTTAGATCTTTTTTTTTTTTCAATTTTGCTATTTCCTTATCATAAAAAATTTCTTTTAGATTGTTATTTAAAGTTTTAAAGTTATTTAATGTATTTTTTAATGATTGACTTCAACATATTTTCAGCCAAAAGCGCTTATGTATATATATATATGTATGTATGTATGTATGTATGTATGTATGTATGTATGTATGTATGTATGTATGTATGTATGTATGTATGTATGTATGTATGTATGTATGTATGTATGTATCTATGTATCTATGTATGTATCTATGTATCTATGTATCTATGTATGTATCTATGTACGTATGTACGTATGTATCTATGTATGTATGCATGTATAAAAGTTATTTGGTTTTTATTGTTTAGTGAAAAAAATATTTTAGTATTAATCTATATTTTATTTTATTATAAAAAAGAATAAAGAAAATTAGTTTTTAGAATTTTTCTTTAAGTAGTTGTTTTTTTTCTATAGGGTTTCTTCTTAACAGTTTCACCCGAATCTATTTTGGAGATAGCTAATTATGCTTGTGGTAAAAACAAGGTCACATTTCATACTTTTTTTATATTAATTTTATTATAGTTCTTTTATTTTGTTTGATTTAAAGCTCTTTTTCTCCCTTTTACTTGTTGGACTTTGGATAATACATATGTTTATTGATTGTCAAAAGCCTTCGTAAAAATCCTATACATATATGTTTTTTTTTATTTAAACTTTTTAGGAGATTTTGTGTATTCCTTACTAATATTATTTGGACATATTACTAATATAACACGCTACAATTTCTTGTTTAGTGTGTTATCTTAAACTTATCAGCAGAATTTATATGCCAGTTTTTTGGAGAGGCCCTGGGGAAATGCTTACCGTTCGTGGACATATTGTTTGGTAATGAATCGGTAATTAATATACAGCTTTTTCATTGAACTTTTTTTTAAAATACTTATTTGTAATGTAACGTTTTTTGTAAACGTTTAGGAAGCCATTGCATTCTCAAAGCTGCAAAACTTTGGTGTAAGTTCAATAATTCTACAGTTTCTTCCGTACTTTTGGTAATCATTGTCAATAATTTAATAAGGCTGTTTATGAATTTACAGGTTAAGAAAAAGAAATTCTTTTTAAATCTTCGTCAGTTGATTTATTAACATTCTATACTGGCTAAGCTAATTAGCATATAACTCCTTACATTTTTTAACACTTTACAACAGATTTTCTTACAAAGTAACAGAAATTTTTATAAAAAATATTATTTGAATATTTACTTTAAAATAAATTAATGTTTATTGCAAAGACCCACTTTCTGATATATCTTATATTGACAATCTCAGTCAGTATTTTCAAGCGAAAAAGAATCACTATGTTCAAGCAAAAACACATTTTTTTCCTGCGCGCATTTTTTATGAATATGCATAATTTCATTATTTTTATTTTTTATTTATTATTTATTAGACTGATGATGTGAAAGAAATTGCTCTAAAAACAACAGCTCTTGAGAAAATCAATAAAATTCGTCCCAGAATGGTTGTTTTTACTCAAGGAGCTAAACCTACTCTCGTTGCATATGGTAAGTAGTGAAACCTACTCTCGTTGCATATGGTAATTAAAACATGCATGGGTACAGAATGTGACCGTAAAAATGGCACTATATCTGCATAATTCGAGCATTCATTGAGTCACGGTCTGTGTATCTCCTTACATCTGTACACTGTCGTAAAGGTCTCCATTTAGGCAGGTCTCAATTAATGTCTAAATTTCTCACTTGGAGTTGAATCGCAGTCTTCATTATAGATCTCAAAATATAGCTGGATAGCGTATACGGCAAATTTTTTGAAGCCAGTTTTGGCCTCTCAAGATGGCTGCGGAATTAACAAATGGTTAAATGAAAATTAAGAATCTGACGATAATGAAGGTTTATATCTTAAGTTCAAATATTGATAAATATATAAGTTTCAAATAAAAATCTTTTTTTTTTTGTTGAACATGAGATTTTTTTCTTAAAAATAACGTAAAATCCACATATTTACATAAATATATTTTGTTTAACAAAAAATATTCTTAAATTAACTTGTTATATATTAACTTTTCTGTTTTTCGTTTTTGAGAATAAATATGATAAAATAAAATACAAGTTCTCACTAAAACTAAGTATAAATTTTAATTTTAGTTTGTTTAAATTTGGTTTGTTTAACAAGTGAAGAAAAAGCGTTTGTATAAGTTGACAATTGCTAACCTTTTTACATGCGCATTTATATCTTAAACTAGGAGTGATTATCCCTAAACTTTAGAGGATAATTATTAACATTTCAACAGTTATAAACAACTATAAACTTATATGTACCAATTAAAAAACTTATATATACAATACATTTTTTGATAACATGTTATGTATGTTATCAAAAAGTTACCTTAATAATTTTAAAGTAGTTTTGAATAACAAGTCAAAAACAATTGACTCAATTATTGAGAGCTGAAATATTACAAAGAATAATATATAATGAAAATAATGTATGATATAAAAGAATTTTTATTTTTTATTTAACATTCTTATTAAATAATATATCCATTAATTACACGTTCATGTATAAAATAATCCTAGAAAGAACCCCCCCCCCCCTGAGTTGTGTGTACTCGCAGCATTCAGCTAATAGTTCATGCAGCATGTACATATCTGGTATCTTGCTACAAAAATCGAAAATAAATATAAAAATAAATATAAAATTTATCAAAATAAGTAGACACCATTGCCGCTTACCATGCAGTTATGTTAACAACCTACCAACCTGGATTGGGTAACTAAGAACTAAAAGGTACATAAATTATACATCATTACTTTTAATCGTAAATTGCACTTAAAAAGTATAGGAATATAAGTATATTAAATATTATATATTTAACATATAAGTATATCACTTATTAATATGTAATATATATTATATTTTAATATATTACATATTAACAAGTATATAATAAATATATTGTATAACATATTACATATTAACAAATATAGGAATGTAAGTATATTAAATATTTTTAACTTTGATATATTTAAATAAATAATTTATTTCATTGTCTAATTTTTTTTTAAATCATTTCATTTCTTTCAATTTCTTAAAAATTTATTTCATAGTTTAGTTTTTCTTTTATAAATAACTCTGTTTAATTATTTTCTTTCGTATTTCTGTAAAGCCTTATAAAGTGTAAATCGGTCACCGCTAAGAGCTCTGATCACCACCATCTTGAGAGGCCAATTTTGGCTTGAACTTTTTTTGAAAAAAAAAAAACAATAGAGCACGTTATCCAGTTAAGACATGTACCAGAAAAAATCTGCATGTGTTCTGATGTGGTCTTTACAGAAACCGTGCATCATTTTAAACAGCTAATTGTTTTAAAATACCATTGTATTAATGTTGTTCAAAATTTAAACAATTCCGTTACTAATATATTTAAACGTTCCGTTACTAATATATTAGTTTTAATTGAAATGTCATCAAATCAAGATAAGCGAGAGGATATTTTGCATTTTCTCGTTAAAAATCCTGGTGTATAAAACAAAACAATTTCTAAAGAGCTGCAGATTGCTTTGAGAACACTGCAGAGCGTTGTGAAACGATTTAAGGACACTGGTACAATCAAAAGAAAATCAGGAAGCGGAAGAAAAAAATCTCTTGTTAGATGAGATCTTGGTAAAAAACTGAAAGATGCCTTAGACACAAAATCGGAGATTTCTGTTTGAACTTTAGCGAATAAATTTAAGACAAGTGCTTCGACTATACAAAGAGTAAAGAGAAATTGTGGCTATAAATCTTATAAAAAGAAAAAAGTTCCTCGTCGTGAAAAAAAGCAAGAAAATGTCGCAATTTGGTGTTCAAACCTGCTTAGGGCTGTCCAGAAATTATTACACAACCCAGAACATAGCCTAGTGAAGTTTTTCCCATTATACTATCAATTCTTTATTGAAAAACATTTTTTACAGATTTATTTTAAGTTTTCTAGGGGTTGCTCAAAGCTCTTGAACATTTTAACTAAAATATAACAGAAAATGTATTAAAACGCTATCTTTCTTTTGTTCTTACTTGGTCTTACTCAATTAAATTTATTAAAGTAATTATGGAAATTGTTATTTTTTTATATAGTAGTAATATGATGCACAACTTGTGCATGTTTGTTTACGTTCTACATATATTTCTGGAAAATAATTCAATATTTTCATAGTTTTTAAGGTCCAAAATGAGGAAAAATGTCGAAATTGTCACTTCAAGTTAGTAAGTTCAAGTTATTACTTTCAAATGTTTAGTGTTTTTTTGTCAAAACTTGGAAACAGCTTCCGATGTTGTTCCACACCTTGCAATAGCCATGCTCTCTGTTGTTCATCTGTTGTTATTATTGTTGCAAAATCTGAGATTAGTTTGACGCCTCGTTCGGCAGCATCGTTGACAACTTTTACTGTTCGAACAAACTTTTCAGCAACTTGGAAGTCTTCATCTGCTGCCCATTGATTCACTGGTTTAGCAAGCCAATCTCTTCTGATGTTGAGATTCTGGAACAACAGATGTGACTCCGGTCCTAACAGACTCTTCAATGTTGTGTTGCGTTTGATTTGTCTGAAGATTGGTTTACCCATTCGGAAGTTTTCAGGCACTGCTATTGTCCACAATTTGTTTGCTATTTCTTGCTTAACATGGTCACTCATTTTAGGATGATGACTAAATAAAGCAAAAGAAACAACTTCTTCAGTGAGGTACCATCGATGGTTGTTTAGTTTGGCTACCACAACATCTGCAATTTCTCTGTCTACATTGCGGAAATCCATCATGTCATGAATGAGTTCCAGATCGTTTACGGGAGCATCGGCTCCAATACTGGCTTGCATCCATGCTGAGGTGTAAAAAAGAGCCAAGAATCTGTTTATACGTTCCAGTTTAATCACAGTTTCCTTGTCGTATTTCATTGCTTTTGAAAACATGAACATCTTCCCAGCATATGTTGCAAGCCATCCAACGAGCCTGATGTATGGCTCCAGGTTTGAGGAAATGGGTACCACGAGGTGGTGTTTCACCCAGAACAATAAGATTATTTTCTGCGCACTCTCGGTAGTCATCCCGAGGAAACACAGATGATTCCTTGCTATTGAGCAGCATTTTTAAATTTTCAATGACTCTTTCTTTAACTTCCAACAACCATGGATTTTCAATTTTCAGCAACTGGATAGGTGATTGCTTATCGAGACCTGACCATGCCTCTTTGAAGGTAGCAAACATTTTGTTTTCTGGTCCTCTGATTTCACCAAACAGTGATTTCCAAACAGCGCTAGCTACAAGTTTAAGGATATGGTGACGACAAGCAAGATAAAATAGCTTTTTATCAACAAGTTCTTCGATAAGTTTAGCTGCACCCTTATGGACCCCACTGTTGCTTGCTGTAGTATCAAATACCAAAGCGACAACTGATTCTTTTAATCCCCATGCTTCTAAGAGATCATATGAGGCATCAGCTTGAGTTTGTCCTTTAGAATCTCCTAGTTGTGGCACACCCAGCAATTTTCCCGATGAAAATTCTGGTGAACCTGACAGAAGAATTGCTAGACGTTCAAACTTATCACCAAGAGAGTCCTGCAGTAACTTTCCATCCCAGTGCATGGCACCAAATTGAGGTGGTTTTTCCTTTATTTTCTCCATTATGTTTTCTGCAATGTGCTGTCTGTTTGACATTCGCTTTCGACGCGTAGTTGAACGGGATACATCGAAGTCGTCTAGATTGCCACCCGCTGCTTTTATTATAGCTGAAACTATCATTGTAGTTTGATTGTCGGACAACTTTAACCGATCGGCTGCTGTCGTTAACTCGTCACATTCCATAATTTTTCTGGGAACTTGAAGTGTAACAAATTCTTGAAACTCTATTTTTTCAATAATGTGATCTGGCTCAAAATCCAAATCAATTTCCGTACAACCAACTTGTGCATCATCCTCGGACTCTTCAAAAAATTCATTTCCTTCTAGCTCTGCTGCTGCTCTTTTCTCTAGTCTTTCTGTTTCTTTTTCTTGTCGTTGTTGCTGCTGTTCAATTCTGGTCAGAAACTGTAAAGCCTTTGCTTCAAAAATTTTATCCTGGCCATTTATACTAGAATTTCTTTCATGTTTCTGATCAAGATAAAACGCAATGTCATCATCTTTGTGTTTCTGAGATAGAAGTCTAGATTTTCTTATGTCATCAATTGCATCTGGAGCACCAATGTCGAAAAGCATATCAAGCTCTGAGATGAAGTTTTCTCGTTTGTTACCATGGTCGGTGGCACAACTTCTATTTTTTTTAAACTGGTCCATTCATTCCATAATCCAAGAACATCAAACATACAGTTTTGTCTTACTTTGGTTTTGATGCGAGCCATGTGCCAAAAATCTGCAACACTGTCTGCAACGATGTAAGAAATTTCTTCATTCTTAATACTGTTGCCAACGCTATCAGGATCATGTCTCAGATATAAAACATACTTCATTACCTGTCTGCATGTAGGTAACTTTGCTCCTGTAATTGATGAACATGGCTGACCAATCAATCAAAAATTTGTACTAGTTCTAGTGGTAGGTTTTGAAGATGACGGAGTTGCGGGAACACTCGAAGGTAATGGCAAAGACGGTATAATTGGGTTTGTCACTTTTAATTCTTTTCCACTCCTAGTCAACATTTTCTATTTTTTCTAAACAAAAATGCAAAATTGTATGTACCCAATCATAGCATGCAGGTAAAATAAATAACTATTATAACAAAAACATTATTTCCTATGTGTTTTAGAAAATGACATACAATTTGTTTGATTTGGGTCAAATTTGGGTCAAAATTGGGTCAAAATTGTGTAAAATTTAAAAAAAAATACTCACAATAACTTAAATAATCATCAACTTATCAATTGGCATCCATAACTTAATTAATCAATAACTTAAATTGATAAATTTCAACATTTTTTGACAGTTATACTAAAAATAACATAGCGTTTTTGTACATTTTCTGTTAAAATTTACTTAAAACGTTCAAGAGCTTTGAGCAACCCCTAGAAGACTTTAAATAAATCTGTAAAAAATGTTTTTCAATAAAGCATTGATAGTATAATGGGAAAAACTTCACTAGGCTATGTTCTGGGTTGTGTAATAATTTCTGGACAGCCCTAAAACCTGCTCTATAAAAAATTATTTGCTAAAAAATCTTGTTTGATTATTGACGATGAAACTTTTTGTGCTGCATATTTCCGATCTCTTCCAAGACACCATTATTATTCAGCAATTAATTGCAAGAAACTGAATTCCAATTATAAATGCATTGGAATGCAAAAATTCGCTAAAAAATTCTTACTTTGGCCAAGGACGTATTAATAGACGGACGTTTAATGCATTGTTATAGATCAAAGGTGCCGACTTCTACCCGTCAAATTTATTTCACAAAACCTCCCTCAGTAAACCCATGATAATTATGCATTTACTGAAGTTTATGGTTATAAAAGACAAGAAAATTATTCAAGAATAGCTTAGAAATCTGGAAAAGGGTGGTTTGAGCTATGAACTTTGCTTAATAAAATTTAACTGTGTTTAAACTTTGACGTCTAAAACTAGGCTTTTGCAAAAAGCCTATGTTTGGTTTACTAGAATGGATAGAGTAAAGTGAAGCAAATTTTCCTTGTTAAATTTAAAATTCCTATGACATAGTTTAAAGGTCGAATAAGAGATTTTCAGTGTTCTTTTCACCCCAATCTCAGATTATGCTCCCCACTTTAAGGTTCAAATCAGAGAGTATTTCTTATTTTAGTCGGAAATGTCGAACTTATTTTTTTCTCTTGAATTTGTTTTTTTTTTTTTTTGTTTTTTTTTTCTCGCGAACGTCCTAGTTATAAATTTTCTTATTTTCGATACCTAAATCGCATTTTGTCTAAAGGTATTATAACTAAAAGCATCTTAAAGTTCATAAAAAACTATTGATTTCAGAAGTTGGAAAGAAATATTAAGTATGTATTTTTAATGAGCATTTTTAAATAGTCAGCCATGTAAAGCTTCTTTAACTTATAATGATCTTATTATTCTTATTGTTATTGGTGTTACTAATAGTAACAATATTATAATAAAAATAATAAGACCATACCTTTCGTTGCATATTCTTGAGCCTTCTACAAATGATGTACAACCTTATTTTTAACCTTTAATAGATATATCAAAAGAAGTAATCTTATATTTCAATCTATTATCTCATTACTGGATAAATAATGAGTCTTCATTAGGAATATTTAAAACATTTATGCGGAAAGTGTAACTGCATAATAAAACAGGATAGTCACTGTCAGTTAAAACCTGTTGTTACCTTTAAACAAGCAACTCTTAGTTTTTACAAGCTGGATATAACCTCAGACAATCAAAAAGTTCATCCTGAATATTTATGCAAATCATGTTACATGGTCTTATGCAGGCTAGATTTAAATTCAAAAAAAGCCTTTGAAGCTGAGAGGAATGATAAATTCTTCACTTTTTCTGAACACACATAAACCTGTTATGTATGTAACACACTCACAAGAGTTGGAAGAAATAAAAAAGTAAATGTGATAAGTATTCATCAACGGTTAAAAACATTTTTATCAAAACATGGTTTTGACTGTTACAATCAAAATAACAAAAATTATTTTGTAATAGTTCAAATCAATAGTTCTAGCCAATCAAATGGCATGTGGAGATTAATTGTTTTAAATCGTGAAGTGCCATTATCCATTAATATTGATAAATCTCTTCCAGATCTACTAAATCTTCAATCTGCTAATATCATATTCTACAACATGTCATGCATAAACTTCTTTAATGTAATAATGACTTCCACTATCTTTTTTTCTAATCAGAAATAAATTTTCTGATTTTAAAAATTTCCAAAGCACATCAAATGAGGATGTTGGAATAATTGAAACAAAAGAAGGCAATACAGTTGAAAACTTTAATGTTATTAGACATAAAGATTGCTCATTAATATGGTCAGAAGTCTGTTGTGATTTTAGTAGCATCTACCGTACTAACTTGCCTGTAATGGAATCCAGGTTAAAGAATAACGAAAGTCAATCATCTATTACCTTTAACTAGCCATTTTTTAACTGTGTACATTTTCTTACACCAGCATATGTAATAAATGTAATAAAGACAACTTGCATTCTTCAATATGGAAGTTCATAGTACATTACAACAATTTACAGTTTTGAATAATTTCTAAAATCAAAATTAAGAATTATTCCAATATTTTCATAATCTGGGAGTATTTGCAAATATAAATTAGCACCAGTTTAGACGTTATGTTCCACAACATGTGAGTATAAATACACCTTTAGTGCGAATGTAACATTTATATTCATGCTTTTTAAAATTCGATTCTCTAAGATATTTATTGTTACATTTCGGACAGTTAAATTTAGTTATTAAGCGTTCTTCTGTTTTTTTCAGCATTTTAGTTTCTTCTTCTGCAATCAGCTTCTCTTTAGGAATTGTTGGTGGTATGAGCTCTAATTCAAAATCCTCTGATAACAAGTCCGCTAACTCTTCAAGATCTATCTCAATAAAATCATCCACAACTATTTCAATTTTGTTATCAATATTTTCAAGCAAAAAAGAATAATCTTCTTGATTAATAGCTAAGTTTACGGCCATACTCATTTTATGTATCGCTGCTCAGAAAAGTATTTTTAAAAATATTTTTATTGGATATTCAAGACCATCTTTTTCCGACGTTGAAAAAAATAAAAATACTCCCCGGTTTCGCAACTACCACCTATTGTTTCGCTTTTGTTATCTAAACAATACCGTAACACGCATATCTTTTTTTTGAAACAATGCATTGAACGTCCATCTATTAATACGACCTTGGTTTGGCAAGCAATCGTAAATGTGGTGAAAGAAGCTCTTGTTTTGTGACTACGGGAACAATTAACACCAAAATATACATAAAAGAATGCCTCAAGAAAAGTCTTTTGCCGTTTTTAAGAACACGCACGGGTAATCCGTTATTTTGGCCCGATTTAGCATCATGTCACTTCTCTGGGACAACTTAAAACTGGCTTAGAGAACATAAAGTAGATTTCGTTGAAAAACACTGCAATCCACCAAATGATCCCGAACTACGTCCTATCGAAAGATATTGGGCTCTTGTTAAAAGAAAACTAAGGTTCAATGTAAAAGAAGCCAAAAACGTTAAAGACTTCAAAAATAAATGGGTTAGAGCTACCGAGAAAGTCCAGTCGAAGACTATGCAAAAGCTGATGTCGAGTGTAAAACGCAAAGTGCGTGCATTCTCACGTACAAAACTTATATATCTTCAAAATATAAATAACATTCAATATCGAAATAAAAAAGTTAAATATCCTTTATAATGTCCGCGCAGATTTTTTCTGGTACAAGTCTTATACTTTGAGATCAGTGGTCTTCAAATGTCTCAATATGACCAAACTTTAGGCTTTTTTTTTGTTTGTTTGTTTTTTAATTTGTTTTCTTTAAACTCATTTTTGAATTCTTTATTAATTTGAAATCTAGTGTTAACAAGCTGGGTGATATTTTTAGTAATTATAAAAATGTACTTTTTTAAACTGTCAACAACACTACAGTAACATCTACAATGATTAGTTTAGAAAACCTGTAATTACAGCCAATCACTGTAGATTCTGAAGCGCGATATTTCAATTTTGGCGTGCCTGTAAACGCGATCAAGTTAGACTGTTTTACATATACAGCAAATGAACCTTCGGTCACAATTGTGAAACTAATCTACTATTAAGGCATGGACTTCTTAATTGTCTAATTTCGTGTCCTTTAATACATTAGCTGTCAATGGTGATGTCTTTGCCTTTTTAGTGTTTGAGTGAGGCCCAGGCCGCTGTAATATCTTGACGCCTTTTGTATATCACGTATTTATGTCCTCCTATATCGTTAATAAGAAAAAATAAGAACAACTGTTCCATTTATTGAATATTAAATTTAATTACAGAAGTGCTTTTCTGGCATTTGTCGCAGCGAATGTGGTAATGACTGGTGAAAAATCTAATTTGCGTGCAGGATTGGAGTCAATGTTAAGCATTGTCAGCTCATTTAAATGCTCCTGTGAAATCGTTGAACGTCGAAATTTCATTACCTTCTTCTTACTGAAAGAACATTTAACTGTAGCCTTAGATACAGGTAAAGTAAGAAATATGCGCAATTTAACACAGACGTTTGAGAAGATTGAGTGGAATCCAGAAGTTCCAGCATCTGAATTAAATAGCTTGTAGGCGAATTTTGTGGAATATATTCGTTTCAGAAAGATTAGTTCCTCAAACAATACCTTTGGAATGCCATACTCACCATTTGGTGAGTAAGCGCAAAGGAAACGCTCTATTAGCTGCATCTCGTGGAATGGGTTGCATTGTCATTAGTTCCAATGTCTAATTCTACGAAGAGTTCAAATTGGTTGCAGACGATTTGTTTGACTCTCAGTGTCAAATTGTCTGCCATTTCTTTTATAATTTATCCCTTCGCTACAAACTCTGCAAATGTCTCACTTTTGTTACCTGTATCAAGGCTAACAGTTGAATTCGCTTCAGTTATTGCTGGCAAAAAATATCACTAATAAACCTTGGGCCATCAGATTGTGTCACTAAGAATTCCAGGAACTGTGGCGCGTGAGATTGTTGAGTAAATGAAACAAATGTTCTATCAAGGTTCTTATCTTTTTATAGGCAATTAACTACGTGTTCAATTATGACCAAAACAAAAAATACAGGAAAAGAAAGAAAAAGCTGCTAATTAGTAAATAAAATTGTAAAATATTCAAAAATAATCAAAATAGTTATTTCCTGTTAGATTAGGTTTTAAGATAATTGTACTAGTTAAATATAAATTGATATTAGATTTATGAACATGTTATAGATAATGATAATAATAATAAATAAATATAGGCGTTTTTTCTCCGATTATTAAAACAGCGAATTATCATCATAAATAAAATGTAAAGAATTAATAAATAATACACAGCTTATTTTTACATAATAAAAATTATCATTATTATATTACTATTATTATTATTATTATTATTATTATTATTATTATTATTATTATTATTATTATTATTATTATTATTATTATTATTATTATTATTATTATTATTATTATCAATTATACTATTATTATAACATTAGAATAGTACATGTAATATATAAGTTAAATGTTAGTACGTCCTAATAGTATTATTATGAAAATAAGAAATCCTTTAACTTTGAAACCTGTTTCTAGGAGATAAAGTTACTGAGTATCCAACCATTAGGATAAAACAAGATGAAATTATCGACACAAATGGCGCTGGGGACTCGTTTGTTGGAGGTGAGAAACCTTATATTAAGAGTACAAAATTTACTATATACTTCTGTGTTTAATGAGTTTATATTTTCATCTAGGTTTTCTCAGTCAACTTATCCAAGGAAAGAGTACATCTCGATGCGTACAGGTTGGCCATTATGCAGCTAATTACATTATTCAGCAATCTGGCGTGACTTTTAAGAATCCACCTGTTGTACCTGAAGAAATATAGCTTTGTCTATGGCGGTTAACTTTTTAGTAGATATTTTTTACACGGAAATTTAAAATTGATGATTTAAAAAAAGAGTAAATTTTACATTTAAAAACTAAAAAAAAGGAGAAGAAATAAATTAACTGTAATTTACATTTCTATTGGTTTACCGTAAGCGACTGCAAATTTCGTAAAAAAATTCGTTTTTTTTAAGTTAAACCTAAATTGAAAAAGTGGGTCATGAGAAATGAATTTATCAGCCAATTTACCATATTTTTATTCAGTATAGTTAATATATTTTTACAGCATCTATGACTGTCTTACACGACACTGTTGTGGGACGTTGATAGGAACTTCTGATCCTCCTGAAAAAGAGACAAATATCCGTCCTCCTGTGTCCAATAGACGAAATAATTATTTTTACTAGTTATTAACTAATTAAAACAGTCCAAGAGTATGTGAATTAAACATTGAAGGCCAAACATTAAATACCTATATGGGCTGCTTTCCTCAACCTGGATGATTGTTAAGTTGAGGACTTCCTCGGTTCAGAGGATTCAAATGACTGAAAACACTGTTATAGCCTAAAAGGTGATTGATGGTTTCCCCTTTAGGAAGCTTAGTGGATTCTTTGATCTTTCAAACCTTTTCAGTTTAACACTGTAGGAAACAAGGCGTTTCTTGATCCTGGCTTTTGAGCATAAATTTACTGCACTTTTTTAATTTCACATAAAAAGTATGAAATTAAAAAAGTGCAATGAACTTATGAATTTATTGCTTTCCGAATTTTTCTTTTTTAATCCCTTTTATTGTCCTCCTACGCATACTTAAACTCTCAACACAACCAATCAGCAACATATTGAAGTTTAAAATAAAAATGTGAGTATTAGCAAAAAGTGCAACACTCAGTGATTTCCTACGAGCGGTTGTATCTACAAACAAATTTTCTATTTCCTTTATAAAAACTTGATGGTTTGAGTTAGAGTATGAAGGTTAACCGTTAAACGGTTAATAGGTTAACCTTAAACTTTAAAATTAACCTTAAAATTTTAAAGGTTAACCTTAACCCTTAAAATTAACCTTAAAAATAACTTTTTGTACGGTTAACCGAATATGAATTTTTTTTAAAGTGTATAAACTAGAAACAGTGTTGCAGTTTAAAGACGACAAAGTCTCATGCAGAGGTGAAGTTTAAACCCCCCCCCCCCCCTTTTTTTTTTTTTTTAATTTGGCATCTATCTAGAAGAGAGAAGTTAAATGAATTTAATTTAATTTAATTATCTGTAAGAGAGAGTTTTTCTCTTTTCACTTTTACAATCAGTGCTTGTTTACTAATTGTGTTGAAAAGTTCTACATATATATATATATATATTCAACTTCAACAAACTTCAAATTCAAATTAATCAAGTAAGAAATTTATTTATTTATTTAATTTTTTATTTATAATCACATTATGTTTGAGGGTATATTTAAAAGCGTCACCTAAAAACAGTAATTTCTAAAACATCTTTTTCAACTAAGCACTGAATTTTTTTCCAAATGATCGCTATGTTTTTTATCAATAAGTTAAAATATTATTTACGAGTACGAAAATCTTTCTTTTTGGCATTTTGGAAATTTTGTATTTTCATTTTTTTATGTGACCCTAGCAAAAAATTACTAATTAAGAATCATCAAATAAATATAGAAGAGAAACATTTCGATAACAATTTTTCATTAACTAATAAATATGTTTTTTTAAAACAGCAACTAAAGAACCGAAATGATTGATTTAGAAAATATACCATATATTTCAGAGATCCAAAAGTATTTTGGTTACTTATAATATTCTTGATTATTTGCAATAGCTATTTGTTAACATGTATCAGTTTTATGAATTTTTAAAAATATAGCGCTGAAATATTTTTATACAGAATATAAAATTGTCAACAGTTTCACGAAACTACAAATAGGGAATTTACAACCTAGTCCGCCCCCCCCCCCCCCACTCCTCCCCCCTCCCGTCAAACAGATAATCTTTTTTACTTGCAAATATTACTTAATTGCTTTCTAGTTATTAATTTCTTTTATTACTTTCAGTTTCATCATCATCAATCATCATGCCAAAAAAATCAATGATTTGGGACTTTTTTACAAAAACTGATAATTCTCATGCTAAGTGTAATGAGTGTGGCGCGATCCTTGTTTCAAAGAATGGCTCAACATCAGGTATAGGGAATCATCTTAAGAGACATCCTCAAAGTTTAATTGAATTCGAGCAAAGAACTGATTCTCAAGCAGTGTTAAATTCCAATGGAGCAAAGAGACACAATGATAGTGAAAGTGATAATGATGAAGACTTCATTCATTGTCGTAAACGTGCTCGTTTAGTAATGACTCCTGGATCATCAATATTACCTCATCGATCAACAAATACTCAGAAAACTCCAAAAACACCAAGAACAGCTCGTGTTGTAAGTCAATGGCCCAAAGACCATCCTGAAAATGTGCAAATAGTTACAGAAATAACTAAGTGGATCATAAGGGAACAGTTGTCATTTAAGATAGTTGATAGTGAAGGATTTCGTACAATATTGTCACTGACAACAAAGGGAAAATATAACCCTATCTCATCAACTTCCTTGTCCCGTTTAAGAATTCCAAAATTATATCAATTTGTTCAGGACCACATCTCAAAAATTGTGAATGATGAAAGGCCCTATCTTGATGGTGCTGCTTTTACAACAGATATCTGGACTACTCAGTATAATAATCTTTCATTCCAATCTTTAACTCTTCATTTTATCAATAACCGGTTTGAGCTTAAACGTCTTCTTGTCAAACTTGATTATTTCGGAGAAAAACACACGGGTGAAATAATCTTGGAAAAACTTGACTCATTGATCAAAGGATTGAAATTGGAACAGAAAACCCACACATGGGCAACAACAGATGGAGGTACTAATGTTTTGAAAGCTATGCGCCTCAGCAAAGCTAGCCAATTACCATCGATAAATGACAACTTGTGGTGTGCTGATCATCAGATTCATTTGATTGTCACTGATGCTTTAAAAGCTGTTCCTGCCTGGAAAGAACTTTCTTCTAAACTATCTAAATTGGTTGGCCACTTCAATCATTCTCCCAAAAATTCCAGTATCTTAAGGAAAATAGCTCTTGATTTTAAGCAGTCACGAACTAAACTGGTACAGAATGTTTCAACAAGATGGAATTCAGATCTGAAGATGTCGCAGTCAACTATTGATCTTGAAGGTTGCATTGCTAAAATGGCTGAAACATCTACAGTCATTGAAGGTTTCTTGCCAAGCCTGGATGAAATTCTTATCATGAAGGGTGTTTTGAACTGTCTTGAACCTCTTGAAAAAATGTCTAGAGCTCTTAGTTCTGACAAAGAACCAACTATGAACTTGGTGTTTATGCAACAAGTCAATGTTAGGAGAAAGTTAGTATTCTTTGGTAAACACAGTACTCTTACTTGTGTCAGTGAGATTTCAGAGAAGCTTGTTGAAGGATTAGATGCCCGATTTCCAAATTCTGGTATTGAAACACCAGAATATGTAATGTGTCATTTTCTTGATCCTCGTTATAAGGGCTCTGTTATCAATTTGCAGATCCTGAGAAGTATGAATTGATTAAGGTAACTGCTGTCCAAGCCATAATTGATATGAAAAAGCGAGATGGTTCAGAAAGTCCTACTAGTAATGAAATCTCTTCACCAACACTACTGGAGTCTGCAGAAGATGAACAGGAAGATGTTTGGGAACAGGCAAATAAAAAACTTTATGGGAAACAGCAAAAAAGACAAAATTCTAAAGATGACTCTTTTAAGGAGGCACAAAATGAAGTAACGTTATATGTTGAAGAAGGCTGTGTACACAAAGATTCAAATATCCTTCAATATTGGAATAACCAGCAAAATAAATTTCCATATCTAACCAGACTAGCCAGGAAGATGTTGTGCATCCCAGCATCATCTTCTACATCAGAAAGAGTGTTTTCAACAGCTGGAAATATATTGACAGAACGAAGAACTTGCCTTAGCATTGACAACATTGAAATGCTTGTTTTCATGAAAGAGAACATGAAATGAAAAATATCACATGGCCTGGATTTGAAGAGAATGAGAATGAATAAGATAAGATATCCAATAAAATAAAACATGTTATAAAAACAAAAAAAAAAAAACAAAAAAAAAAAAAAAAAAAACCTCCATCACAAAGGATAGCCTTGACGAATAGCTTTACAAAAGCTTGGCGATGGGGCTTATGCCTAGCAGTTAGAGCACTATCCATAAGATTATGCTCTAATTACTATGTAACCAATATCCTTTACACTTTTACATGTTATGAACTTTTAAGTGTAATTAATAACCTTTTACATTTATATAAAGAGCATAAAAATTTTAAACCTAAAATTCTTAGGAACTAAGAAGATATTTTGAGAAAAGGGCATTAACCTTAAAATTTTAAAGGTTAACCTTAACCTTTAAAATTAACCTTAACTTTTTAAAGGTTAACCTTAACCCTTAAAATTAACCTTATAATTTTTAAAGGTTAACCTTAACCTTTAACATGATTAACCTAAAAATTAACCGTTTAACAGTTAACTGTCATGCTCTAGTTTGAGTGATCTGATACCTTTTTGTATTGAAATGGCAGATGAAATTAATCTTTTTTTTTTCGCCAAATCCTAAGATTTTTAAATAAAATACAAAATTTTATGATACTCTCAGCATCCAATAATTACGTATTTATCCAGCTTATCTTTAACTTAATTAAATATTTACTCATACTTCTAGTGAATGAAATGTTTCTTATAAAAGTTTAAACCACGATCCACTCTATGATGAAATATCTCTATGATGAAATATCTCTATGATGAAATATTTACTCATACTTCTAGTGAATAAAATGTATCTTATTTTAAAGTATCCAGGGGTCACTACTATAAAACTCATTCCGATCGGAATTACAAAAATGGTAAATCCGATGAATTTGTTCGGATTCGAAAAAACTGGGGTAAACCCGATGATCCCAAATTGCTTCTACTATAAACATTTTGTTTCGAATCGTAAATACTTTCCGACAAAAATATTTTAGTGGATTCATGAAAAACGAAAAGATATTATTCAGTTAATACATTGTCTTTTTACATTTTGTTTTGCTTATATTGTTTTATTTATATTATTTATCTAGTTATAGTTGTGCAAACTTTCAACTAAATACCATAAAAAAAAACAAATTTCAAAAAAGAAATGTAGGTAAACCCAATATCCTTATCTTAAATATACATTATAGTTATTTCCAATAATGAATCTTTTTGTGCAACTAGCTAGCACAGTCCTACGCTCATATGTTCTTTATCAAGACGTTCTTTATCAATTTACAAGGCCAGCTAATGAATTTTTTTATTAAACGAATTGTTTCATCATTAAATAGTTATAAGTAATTTTTTCACTGAATTTGCCTTTGTGACATGTCTATATTATAGACATACTACAATCGCAATAACTATCCCAGCCAACATTGACAGACGGGTACCGTACGGGGCCCATACGGGTCCGCAACTGGGTCCCGTGTGGGAAGACTAACGGTATCCCGCCGGATCTTGGCCGCGGTTTCCATATGGGGCCCATATGGGTATGCCCGCTGGGTATCCTGTATGGGTCCCAGTCAAATCCCGTACTTTAAAACCGTAAGGGGCCCATTTGGGTTTGCAACTGGGACCCATATGGGAAACCCATCGGGAACCCGCCGGATCTTGGCCGCGGTTTTCCTCTGGGGCCCATATGGGTATGCCCGCTGGGTATCCTGTATGGGTCCCAGTCAAATCCCGTACTTTAAAACCGTAAGGGGCCCATTTGGGTTTGCAACTGGGACCCATATGGGAAACCCATCGGGAACCCGCCGGATCTTGGCCGCGGTTTTCCTCTGGGGCCTATATGGGTATGTCCGCTGGGTAACCCGTATAGTTCCCACAAAGTTTGCCAATTTCAAATCTTGCAAATCTACGTTTATAATTTACAGATAAAACTGTATAAGATTTGACTATTTGTTTCAAACAAAATAACAATTAAAATTACAATGTCAAAATTGAGAGAATTTTTTACCATTTTTTAATCACGTATCATCTGATTTCACGGTTGTTTCGCGAATTGGAAGCTTTTCCATCGTTTTATTCTCGTTTCGAAGCTTTTTCTTGTTTCAATATAAGCTGTAAAAAATAAAATTTAACTGTTAGTCAGAAATTTTATATGTAACACACCTGGTTTTATTCATTTAATATATTATAAAACTCTCTACTCAACACTCTTAAGATAAAAAATTGTTGTGATAGTAAATGTATAACATTCCTTTAGTTACTGATAAATAAATTATAATTTTATATTGATATTGTATATATTTTTAAATAAGTAAATAAACATATATATATTTACATATAAATATATATATATATATATATATATATATATATATATATATATATATATATATATACACTATAAAATATTATATAAAAATTAAAATTTTCTCCTACAAAAAAACCTTGACAATGGAAGCTATAATATACATAAAAATCTTTATGTAATGTATAAATGACAAATATTTAATTGGAACCTAACATTATAATAGATAACAGTTATTAAAACAAATATTAAAACAATATCTTAATCACTTTTCTCAAAAGGCTTCTCTTGATTATCTCTAAAGGATTGGCTAATTATCAAAAATATTATTAATTTTTTTGAAATTTTAATAATTCATAAATGTACAAGTTTTAAGCCAGTAACATAAACATAAGTGGAGTAACACTAACATAAACATCTTTTGTATGTTAAATTAAAATTATGTAACTTTATATACCTATTTTTTTGGTTTTGATATACTTCATCAACATTTGAGGTACTTCTGCATATCTGTATTACTTTGGAACACTTTAGCCCAGTAATGGTCTACTCTTTTTAATATATTTGTATTTGAATCTAAATACCAGTCTTCTGAAACATTATCTGCTTGGTATAACTTCCATTCATCCTTCACAAATGATACCTAGAAAAAATCAATGAAATAATTTTATTCAAAACACCAGATAATGATTTGCAATCATATAAGTATATATAACTGCATTACTTACATATTAAAACCTAACTAAAATTTGAAACTAAATTGCAAATAATTTTGTCAAAGAACTTCTAGAAAACTTTATTACACTAAAATTAATACCTCCCTCTCATTTACAATGTGTGGCATCATAGCTGCTATTCGCCCAATTGCATTAACAGTCCAAGGTTTAGATCTCATTTGTGGACTCAAACAAGTCAAGTCTTTTAATAGTTGTGAATCAAGAGGAAGTTTCTTTTGTAAGTGTTTAACAATGGCTATATATCCATCTCTCATTTGTTCTAGGCAGATATATCTTTTTTTTTCGCAAGAAAGTTTTTTCACCTAAAAATTAAATATCTTTTATTGAAACACAACAGAAAATTGGAAAGAATAATGACCATATTGTTTTCTATAATGATATATCAAATAATTAATCAAATTAGCAATATATTATAGTATCTCCCAAGTAAAATCTGCAAGTATCAACAACAACAAAATACTAACCTGGTTTTTTGCTTCCTCACCAAAATCCATTTTATTTATTTCAAGATGTATAGTTGAATCTGAGGAATCAATTTTTAAAAGATCTTTAGTAAGTTTTTTGTCAACAGCAGAAGGTTTAAGGAAACGCTTCATCAAAGATATTAAAAGATCTTTTATTTTATAAAATAAGATATGAATAAGTGGTCCTTCATCTTGGAATATCATTAAGTATTTTTCAAACAAGGGTGCAATACCAATAAGGAATTTAATAGACACAAGTAAATCCTATAAAAAAAAAAAAGTAAATAGTTTAATCTTCTTTGAAATCTTCTTTAATCTTATTCTCTTTAAAACATAAAAATTTTAAAAAACAAGGCTAATGTAACTTATTACATTTTAATTTTCCTTTAGACTCTTCTGAATCCTTACAAAACATTTGTTGTTTGTCAGAGTCTTTTTATATTCTTTTTGTTTTGGAATGTATTCCAAAAAATATTTCTTTCTATCTTCCCATCGTAAGAGGACTTTTTGTGTAGCAGAAAGAGTAAGCCATCTAGTATTGACAAATCGAAGAAACAAACTTTCATCTTCAATAAAAATGGACTCTGCTAACTTTTTGAAGTCTTCAATTTTGCATGGTGCATTCTAAATTAATAAAATAATCATACTAATATTTATAGATTATAACCAGGGATGGAAAGTCCCAAGAAAGACTCCAGGGTTTTGAGTCAAAGATTCCCTAGTTTTTCCTGGATTCTTGAGTAATGAGGTGTGAAAAAATGGCTCCAAAAATGTTTAGGAACTTCTGAACTCGATAGAGAAAAAAAATTGGCCTTTAAGAGTTCTAGAATCTATCATTTTTGAACCTGGAGTTCCTACTTACAATAACACATAAGGATTATGTATTATTATAACTAGGGAAATAAAATTACTATTAACAATAAAATCCTTACCTTAAACCATGCATGTAGATCAAATGCTAGCTGCTCTGCATCTTCACCTAGAACCATAATTGCTTTTCGAAATGCATTATGCACTGTGTGCAATGTACAACTTATAAATGGTAACAAAGCATTAAAATCATTGCTACAAAGCTCCTCATTTAACAACTTCCAAATAGCCTTGTTTATGTTAGGACCATCTGTTGAAATATTAAAAAGACGACCCCATGGTAAGTTATATTTTTTATTGTGGAATAAAGATGCTAGCATTTTTTTTACATCTTCAGCTGTTGCTCTCCCAAAGAAAAATGAGGTTAAATATTTTGTGACAACTTGGTTTTCTTCTTCTGACCAAAAACGACATAAAAGATCCATTTGTTTTCTCTGCTGAGTGGTAGTTGTTTCATCAAACATCAAAGTGAAAGCAGCAGGGCTTGAGGTTATACTGGTACAAAGTCGTTTCTCTAATAATGGTCCAAGACCATCTTGAAAAATATATGAAGCTTTTTGGCGACTCATTGTAAAACCCTGACAAATCTTACTATCTGGAAACATCCTTTGAAATAGAGCTGATGTATTGTCACAATGTCTTAAAGCAAGATCATTCTCAGCAACTTTAAATAGCCACATGGCTTCTGCAGCTGAACTTTTATCATTAGTAGAATATTCTAATGTAACAATTTTTTTTTCTCCTGTAGAGTTTGTTTTTGAATCTATATAAAAATGGCGAGCTGTATTTGAAAACCTAATATCAGACACTGATTTATGTTTTGGTTTAGAAGAATGTTGAAAAAGAGCTTGAAAACCAACTAAGCTATATTTTAACTCACTTAAACATAGTTTACAAACAGCATATTATGAGTTCTTTTTCTCAGCCCATAATTTGATTTTGACTTGATTCATGTCTAACTTTTCCAACCACACATCAGTCCATTTAACCATTATGTATGGGTTTTATACAAAAAATTACAGGTTTAACTGAGTAACTTCACTAAAACTTTACACTTACTGCTTTCTGGTTTACTTAAAAGCTAACTTTTCACTTCTATTTCTTGACAAAGTAAATATTAATGTAAAAATAAAATATCAGAACACAACCATTAAAAAATTATGATACTTAAAAGAATATTATCCCACCTAATAGTATTGATTTTTTAAAAAAACTTGTTATATAGTAAACAAAGTACACAATTCCAGAAATTATAATAATTAAATGAAAATCATCTCACATCTTTATTAGACATTCTAATACTGAACATTTTTTTGTAAAATATCTCAACAATGAGGAAAACTAAAGCTTTAAAAGGTACAAAGTAACAAAAAAAAAAAGAAAAAAAATGACAAAATTAAAAATTGAAAAAAAAAAAAGAAAAATGACATAACAAAAAAGACCAATAAAAAAATGAAAAAAATGAAAAAAATGAAAACTTGACAGCCTGCACTATCCCATAATAACTTTTTCATCTAAACAAGAAGAACTATTAATTACTATTAGTTAATTAATTCCAGTTATACTATTACAGCTTGAAGAACCATAACCTTATTTTCTCTTCACTTACTTTGAAATTATAGAAAATAATTTCATTTTTGCAAACTTCGTTTGCGATTTGAGTCTGATCATTTTCTGGCGTGATATCGCCAGAAATTTACTTCAGATTAAAGAAAGAAACAGTAGAAACACCAAGTTTTATAAAACGAAACAAAATACAGAAGGAAATTTTTTCATTATTTATTTGAACAAGATACAGATCGATGGCTCCGCGCAAAATCGGACTATCTGCAATCTCCGCGGAAAACAAATTTGGCATATCTGCAATCTCCGCCAAAAACAAAATTGGCATATCTGCAATCTCCGCGTAAAACAAAATTGGACTATCTGCATTTTTGCCAGATACATTTTTGGACTATCTGCGTTTTTCGGGTGCATAAATTTTTGGTGGTGTTTCTTTAAATATTTGAAGTTTTTTATAAAATTCTACAATTTTTTAAATAATAGCGATTATTTAAACATTTATTAATAGCGATTATTTAAACACAAAACCTTGATCATAACTTGATTAAGTTTGTGAGTAATCAAGTAGTTTTAGTTAAGATAAATATGTTAAAAATAACTTATGTTATTGTTAATAATAATATAGCATATGTAACAAAACATTGCTATGTTACATACTAATTGCTAAATTCGTCATACATACTTTGTCAATTTTATTTAGCCTTGTTGTTGTGACTAATAAGTTTAGATCAAATTAAATTCTTGTTATGTTATGTTGCAATGTTGCTAAGTGGTCTTTATACACAAGATCTGCATATAAATATATACAGGATGTCTGCGAAATCAGGGAAATGCCAGGGAATTCGGATATCTTCAAAATAATCAGGGGATTATCAGAGAAATTAGGTTAAATTTTAGAAAAATCAGGAAAGATGAGTCTTTATCAAACTTATATAACTTAAATAAGTTGTATATAGTTCACGTAATCTAAAAGTTTATTTGGCAGATAGTTTTATGAACTTCTCTTGATATATTTAATGTGGGTTGTATTATTGTTTATATTTTTGCAGTTGAAGAGCATTTTTCTAAACGATAAATAGGTAAATATCAGGGAAAAGCTAGGGAAATCCAACTTATAATATTGGCAGACACCCTGTGTATATATATATATATATATATATATATATATATATATATATATATATATATATATATATATATATATATATATAAACTATGTTAGTGTATTCTATAAATAGAGTGCTCAATGGTCTTAAAGAGCAGAGCAGTTATAAATTAGTAAAAACACTTATCTAATTTTTTCTTCCACAACTTGTTTCACCATCAATAAGTAATCAGGAAGGTTAACGAATTAATCATTAGTTAACATGTTATATATTAACCTTATATATTTATAAACTTATCTTTCACCATCACTAGGTTCATCAGACTTCCTGATGAACCTACTGATGGTAAAACAAGCTGTCAAAGAAAAAATTAGATAAGTATTTTTGCTAATTTATATATATATATATATATATATATATATATATATATATATATATATATATATATATATATATATATATATATATATATATATATACACATATCACAATAATTTTGTGTATATATAAATATATGTATGTATATATATATACTATACGTGTATATATAAATATATGTATGTATATATATAAATAATGTATATATATATATATATATACATACATATATTTATATATACACATATATATACACACGCATTTATAAATAAATATATATATATATATATATATATATATATATATATATATATATATATATATACATATATATATATATATATATTGTAACCTAGATCGTAACTAACAAAATTATTGTTATTAACCTATTTTTGTTCATTAAGCAATCAAACTATGTGGAGTTTTCTTTGTTGTCTACTTAAAACCATTCTTTTTTGGAGATGCCACTTAACTGAACACAAACTAGTTAAAAACTCATGCATGAGTATTAAACATTATGGTTTCCAACTTTTCTTAAACTTGGTTTATCAATAATTAGGATCAAAATCAAACTGAACCTAAGGTTCAGTTGGATTTGAGCTCTAAACCATTAAACATTGGTTTAATCAGATGTCACCTCAACTGCAGTGATGATCAAACAATTTTGGTCCAATTATATTTGATAATTTTTTTATATCCAAGACTTTGGGATGTAATGATATATAAAAAAGGGTTGTAATTTTTTTACTATGATAGTAATAACTATGATACAATCAAAAATAGCTGTATTTTTTCTATAAAAGAATAATTACAAAATAACAAAAAACTGCTGTTTTAAATAAACATATCCTTAACTTGCACATTGATCTGAATATCAGGCTTTTATTACTTTTACAGTATACCCAAGATAATAAATTATCACATTTGTAATAGACAATATTAATTACTTGAATTTAAATTATAGTCACATTTAGGTAACTTTTAACTTTAGAAATTATAATTTAACATACAAACACAACTTATCTAAAAACATCTATAATTTTGTAGTCCTAACATATTTTTAAGATCTAACATATTTTATTTGACGATAGCAATTATACATTTGAATTAATTAATTTTGTAAGCTAAACAAACCAACTTGTTATTTTCACATTTAACCAAAACATGACTGACTGCTATATGCTATATAGTATACCTATATAGTATAGATAACACAGTAACACTACTTTTTTTTTTTCTGTTGAAATTAGACAAACTTGAAAAACACCAAACAATGTTTCGAATAAGCCTCGTAAAACTGTAAAACGTTTTCTTAATCCAGCAGCATTTTAATTTCAAATTAAATTTGAATACATAAAATTGGTTTTGCGATCAGCTACACTTTGATCAATTCATGATGTGTACACGCTTACTAAGTTCAGACTTGAGATTAAAGTAGATGCAGACTGTTCTTATTTTAGCCGCTAAAATGATGTTCTAAAAATATTGTAAATTTTTCATTTGCATTAACATACCATATGTTATATAACTATTCTAAAATAATTACTAAACAAAATCAAATGTGGCAAGTGAAACTTTGTGTTAAAACTTAAACAGATTTATATCTCAGGAATAGATGGAAAATAATGCAATTACTGTCTTCTTATTAACAACTTATTTCATGAGATCTGCCATTTGTAGTGAAATCACATTTTGACAAGGCGCATAATTTCATGCAATAAAAACTTTGAACGCCCGGAGAATGCAGATAGTTCAAAAATAAAGCTGGCGGAAAATGCAGATAGTCCAATTTTGTTTTACGCAGAGATTGCAGATATGCCAATTTTGTTTTTGGCGGAGATTGCAGATAGTCCGATTTTGCGCGGAGCCATCGATATACGAAAGATCGCCGTGTATACAATGTTACATTGTGCTGTTTACACTGACCCGGGTACAAAAGAAAGTCACTCTTTAAAGAAAAGTTACCGGATCATACAGAAGAGAGGGATATCATAGCAAATTATAGCACAGGGAATATCAGCAAATCCAACTGCAGGCACTAATAGATACTACAGTATCATTTAGAGTTGTTATGGAAATGACTAAAAGATATTTTTGAAAAACGTGTTAGTAAAAATTTACTGATTAATTTTGTGAACTTGTTTATCTTTGTACGCTGATAGCTTAGAAAATTTTTTGCCAGACATAGCAAACTCTTTTATTATACTAATTAATTCAATTTATTATACTAGTTAATTGAGAGTGCGGTATGAGTTAAGCGCATTTTGAATAATATTTTTGCTTCTAAATTGTCATTATGGAATTTATACGTATTTAGCTGTTATCCTTTTGATTACCAAATGCTGTTTGAAGTATCTGTTGGTGTGTTTGGTTTATTTATACTTCTTATTTGCCGAGGAGTGTTCCTTATACTAAAACCATCAAAAAGAAAAAGAGATGTGACATGCATGTCTTGTAAAACAATGGTTGTTGTTGGTTCAGGTGCTAATTTATTTTCACAGCCAAATGTTTAGCTTAATAGTTTAAATATAACTATGATTAGAGTATACATTTATAGATGGAAGCCATTACATTCTCTTTTATTTATGTATGAATTTTTTTGTAACTTTAGTTAAATCTTTCAATTAGCAACTAAGTTTATTACTTCATAAAATATGCAGAGAACAATTACTTCTGCTTTATTAACCATAGAGTAAATGTAAATTTAGTATAGTATTTATTAAATTTAGTTGTAGTATTCTATTAACCAGTTTTTAGCAACCACAAAGATAGTTTTGTCTAGTTTGCTGATATAATTTTAAAATTGATGAAAGATACATAAAGATATAGCAGGTTCACTTTTAATACATGCCAGTTGTTTTAGTCTTATCATTTATGAAAAACAAAAAAAATAAAGTAAATGATTCTCATAATGTTATCCTTGCTCATTGAATCATTTAATAAATTGTAACAATCTTATGAAAAATTAAAAAGACTTTAAATGACTATTAGATTGCCCTAGAAAAGTTAAAAGATTTTTTTTTAATATTTTAAATCTCACCTTCCAAAATGCAACCTTAATGAAGAAGTGAGCAATCAATTAAATTAAAGCTCAATTGGAAGGTCCCAAAAGGCTATAATTTTTCAAATTTGGGTATTTAGATTAATCTATATAACAAAAAATATAGCTAAAAAAAGTTAATGAAATTTAAAAATAGGCTTTTGACTTGATTCAATAAATTCATTATATGAGTTAAAAATAAAGGAAATTTTACATATAAACTAGTTAAAATCTGTATATAACAAGTAAGTAATTAACTATATAACTCTTAAACTAATTCTCTATATCCAGTCATCAGTCATGGTTTACTATCAGAATCACTGTAAAGTCATATAATGCTGTACAAACTACTGGAATTTGATTCTCAATATATTTTCTACAATATATCATTATTCTCATCAATGATATATTGTAGAAAAAGTATTGAAGAAAAAAACTACAGTTAATTTTAACCAAGGTTGAAGAAATTTCCTTTCAGTGTCCTAGATTTGTTTGTCTCTTATAAACTCTTTAAAACTTTAAACATCAAATTTAATTTTCTTACTTTCTGATAAATACACAATTTATTTAGAAAACTATATATAGAAAATCTGCTTTTCTTTTCTTTTTTAATGCTGTTCTTTTAAGTTAACAAAATCTGTTTCTTTCACTTTAGTATTTTGTTGTTTACTATTCATTTCACTCCTTTCCACTTAGATTAGATTTCTTTCTGGTAACATTTAGTTGTTTTTCATCATCATCACAAAAGAAAACTACACTGTATGGTCATTTCACAAAAATCTTTTTTGGTGCACAATCTTTTGGATCTTTCTAACATGTGTTTTGTCAAATCAATTTCTTCCATTATTTTGGTTGAATAAGATAATTAAGCACTAAATTCAGCAGATTCATTTTTTCAGGCTCAAAAATGCTTTCAATTATTCAATGAGTTTAGCATAGATTCATGGCTTTTATCTTTGAGATTATATCAGGAAGATCAAAGATCTCTAACATGTGGAATTGATAAAGTATCAATCCAGGAATAATAAAAAAAATAAACAGAATCAGAAAGAATATAGTACAATAGACACTAGACAAACTTTTTGACATACTTTACTTTAACAAATGCATCAAGAATGATAATGACTGTGAGTCTCTCAGATTGCAATAGGGTCTGACAAATAATTTCTTAGAGAGAGAGATGGAGTTCAATAGACAGAGTTAGCGAAAATGTAAAATACAGGATGTTGAGGCCTGTACTTTTAAATAGCCATATAAATGTTTGTTTCTTCTTTCTTAAACACAACATTTAGGAGAAGCTTTGAGATAATCATATGACTTCATAAGAGAATCACATGGTTCATCTAAGTTTTCTGTCCTTTATCCAATTTATTCAAAGATGTTTGACACCAGTTGCAAAATGTTCAGCAATTTAGTTAAATGATTCAATAAGTTATTGGATAATTCTTTATTTGGGTACTTATAGATATAAGGCCTTGACATAATATTTTTAATTCAGAATTATGTAACTAGATTATCAAGGTTTCTAAAATTGTAATTTATTACTTGTAAATATTTTTTTAGTCTGGACTTTTCCATTTGCATTTTGATTATAAAGATGTAAATTGAAATAATCTACAGATGATCATACAGCTGTAATTCTATTTTAATAAAGGTGGCCATACAGCTGAGATGATGAGCCTTATGGATAGCTTATCAAGGAAATATTATCCACGTGTGTATATCCTTGCTGAAAGTGATGAACAAAGTTTAAATAAAATAGCTGAATATGAGCAGAAAAATTTTAATGCCAAGGTTATTTTATAATTTTTTTTTTTTTTTTCATTCAAAACTTATATCAATTAGTGCCTCAACTATTTGTATAAAATTCAATTATATTGATTAGTCCTTCAATGATTTATACAACTTTCAAATTAGTTGTGAAAACTGAATTTGAAAGGTTTTTTTCTTTCAGCCTTGTGTTGAACGAGTGTATCGTAGTCGAGAAGTTAATCAGTCTTGGATTACAACATTGTTCACTAGTCTATGTGGCTGCTATCAAGCTCTTCATGTTGTTCTGAGGCATTCACCAGATTTAGTAAGTGCTATAAAATGGTCTTGAAATCATTAATGGTTATTTTTCTTGCATAAAAAGTATTCTGAATTTTAAAAAAGTATAGTGAGTTGCTTAAAAATTAAAGTTACATATTGAAATGTTCTTATTTTAGAGTTTGTTTTGACTTGACAAAAGTGGATTTTTTTTTTTAATTGTTAGTTTCTTTTTATTTCTCTTTTTTTACATATAAATTGAGCATGGAACTGTTTTTCTAGGAAAGAAAAAATGTTTGAGGCATTGCAGGGCTAAGTGATCTGTGCCCAAAATTTTTTTTTTGGAAATCAAAAAAACTATCCCATATCCTCAAGAAAAAGTACATTTATATTAAATTTTTGTTAGACAAAAAGGATGAGACTGACCATATTTTTAAAAATATTCAAGATAATATAAAAAATGTTTTAGAAATAAAAAATGACAGAAATTATTTATGTCCATATTTGTTAACACTAAAGTCCAACAGTTTAGGCATCTAAACTTTTTTATAAATAAATCTTATTTTTTCATCCAAATGCTGCATCATGGCCTGGAGGTCCTTCCTCTTTGTCTCTTTAATTAGTGCCACATCTGGTAGATGTTCAATTTCTACATTTATAATTTTTTCAATTTGTACTCCTTGTTTAAAAACTCAACATGATTGAAATGGTAATAAGCTACTAAAGTTTTTCTTAAAATAGACAATTCCTTTGCTGTCTTTTGTCACTTAAAACCAGGCAACCTGGCACATTCCTAACTTAGATGTATCAAAAAATGTAGCTGAGCAGTGTTTTTAACCATTTACATGTCATAAAAAGTATACTTGAACTTTTTTACTCCTCTGCATTTGTCTTTAAATGTGGTTAAACCAGCTTTTTTTTTTTTTTTTTTTTAATAACAAGTGGTCATCTTTTGGGGACTAATAGCAAAAATGTCTAGAAATGTTTTTTTCATACCCTTTTGAGGTCTCTTTGTTTTACTGGTTTCGTGTACATCTCTGCTTATTCTTTTTTCACTTTCTATTTTTCTCTTACATTTGTTTTTTAAATTTTCAATGGTAAATAAAAACACAAAGCAAAGTGTGAAATAAGAATAACATTTTAAATGATAAGAATAATAACTAATTGTATCAACAATAGACTAATAAATTGTATAATGTAAACAATGCATGTCTAATAATTATAGTAAAATATGAGATTTCTTGAAAAAAAAAATTAATGATAAAACACCAGTAGGTAACTAGTTTTATTAAGATAAAATTTGAACATGGTTCATATTTTGCTAGCAATTAAGTATTGTTTTTTCTGAATACCTCCCAATCCTGTGAGGTTACATTGGATAGTTCCAAATTTTAGTCACATGATGCTAAATATTGAAAATCAACTTTCATAATACAACATCATGGAATTCATTTTACATTTAAAGTTGAAAGTTATGTGAGTACATGGCTGTAGGAGACTTCTTTAATCTTCAAGTCTAATAGCTCAGCTGGTTTCTATTGATAGAATTTAATCCCTCTACTAAATTACTTAGCTGAGTGGTAGGAGCACTCTTAAAGACTACTTACTCTCCTTTAGATTTATTATCATGGAATTAGTAGTCTGTACCAATAGATAATCATTAACAGATGGCACAATAAGTAATTCAGATAAAACAGGTTGGAACTTTTACTGTGTTATTTGTTTAGGAAATTAGGCTTAGTCCAGGGTCCTTTTTTTTTACTAATGATTCTAGAAAAATAGAAAGCACAGAAATAATTCCCATAATGGTTTCAACCCATGCTGTTTCTATTACATAACGTATATATCTACAGTTGTTTCAAATTAATAGTTCATTTGCTAAAATGTTTATTTATTTCAAGGTTGAGGATTTTTTAGCTGAAGATAGATCTTAATTCTCTTCATTAATTAAAAATGATATATTATAGATATTGTGCAATGGACCTGGCACTTGTGTTCCTGTATGTTTTATAGCATTTTTATTAAAGGTAATAAAGTTTTTTGTTCTTAGTTTTGTCAAGTTGATAAATGGCATGTAAAAAGCAGCAGTATTAGTATTTTTCATAAATTCCCCTATATTTCAGATAACTTTACAAAGAATTGTAATGTATATTTTGCTTTCAGTTTTTATACGCAAACATGGGAATTTTTATATCTGTACTTGCAAACATGGGAAATATGTGTACTTGTATAGAAACTTAGATATCTGTACTTGCAAACATGGGAATTTTCATATCTGTACTTGCAAACATAAAAACATTTATATTTGTACTTGCAAACATGGGAATTTTTATAGAAATTATTCTATAAGTAGTTTAGGGAATAGAAATTTGATTGCTTCAA
The DNA here is from genome assembly GCF_058129835.1 of Hydra viridissima. Lineage (NCBI taxonomy): Eukaryota > Metazoa > Cnidaria > Hydrozoa > Anthoathecata > Hydridae > Hydra > Hydra viridissima. The sequence goes on along the minus strand of NW_028324301.1, from coordinate 12,607,774 downwards.
AGATAAAAATACCCAAAACTTTGAATGCTCACTACAATAGTATTAATATTAAGGAAAAGAGGCTGATCTTGCCTATTATTTATAATAAAATAAGTTGGATTTAGATTTTCCGTGGTTAAATTACGTCAAATAATTTAACTAAAGAAATGTTTAGAAAAAAATTTTATGGGCTTTGTATTTTTTATTTGTTATTTTGATGTGCATGTTCCCTACATATGTTGGAATGATTAACCATTTTGTCTTTTTAGTTTGTTTTTGGCATATATAAAGATTAAGCATGTTTTGATGTGCTTTTTTGCAATAAAAAAAAATGGTTCAAAGAATCTTTAGTAAATTTTGTGTGAAAAATAAAATTAAGTGTTCTAACACTTAAAATGTTGAGCATTCAACCGGAGCACTTGATGGAAGAGGTGTATTAAGTTTTTTTAAGATTTTTAATATTGCTGGGTATACTAATAATGCAGTAAACTCTTTTGACTGTGATTTTAAATATAATTCCAATTCCTCAATAGCAGAACTTGTAATTAAGTTGCTTTCCACTGGTAAACAGAAAAAATCTTCTTTAGATGTACCTGTTGCTATATGCGAAGAGGATTTGATTTCACAAGCTGTAGAACTAAGATCCACATTTTCAAAGACTTCTTCTGTGAAACATTTGACACCATCAAGCCATAATAATTTAAAACCTGGTATTTTTTTTCCCAAATAGTACTAAATCAAGTTTAAATTAGCGTTCTTACTATGTTGACAAGTGGATCACAAAGGTTCATATTTTCTGTTGCAAAATAATTAATTTTTTATCCAAAGCATAAAGTGTCAGTAGCAATTACCCCAATAACATTGATTCTTCTCCTTGTAAAAAGTCTAAAGATTGGCCAAGCATTACTTCACAGTATTCATGAGTTAATTGAATTTCTTGATTTGTGAATCTTAAAATGAATCTTAAATGAACAGTATAATGTATTTTGCAGAAATCCATTATATTGTTGATTTTGTTATGTCCATTAGAGTCAAAAAAAATATTTTTATTTTAAAATAAGCTATCATAGGTACAGCTCTATCTTGTTTAGTTTGGTGTTTTTAAATAAATCTCTAATGTATTGTGAATTTTTTCAGCAACTCTATTCGATATATTTTGTTTACTCCATAATTATGAACACTTGCCCATTGCTTTCCTATAAATTTTCTTAAAACTAGTTTCCGAAGTCTGTACCAATTTCTCAACATCATTTTTTGCTATTAAATCTAGCGTATGACTAGCACATCTAAAATGTTGTGGTAACTGAACAAATAAGTTATTCTCTTCTTGTTCATGACTACTTTTGTCCAAAATTTCATACAAATTTATACAGCTATTCACAAAAGTTTAAACGATTGCAGAATTTTTATCAAGTATGTTTGGTTTTTGTTTAAGAAAGAAAAACTGTAAAATGATATCGACTTAACTTTTTTTATTTATTAAAGAAAAAGTAATTAGCTTTAAAATGAATATGAACATGTTATAAAAATTTTAATATTTAGTTAGAAAAAAGCTATTACAAAAAATCTTATAGGAAAAATAAGAAGCACAAAAGTTTAAACGAATTGCAACATTTGAACAAAAAATGAAAAAAAAAGCCAAATTAATATTTGAAGTGTCCTCCTTTGTTTTTATAGCAAAGATAGACTCGTTTTTGCATTGATTCAACTAATTTCATGCACATCACGCGAGGTACCTTCAGCCAGTACTCATTCAAAAGTTGCTTTAAATGCTGAGTTGATTGAATTTCATGGTATGTCAGTTGATTGTCGATCCAAGACCAAATATTTTTGATTGGGTTGAGATCTGGTGATCTAGGGCACCAGGGCATCACATTGAACTTTTTTTCAAAAAAGATTCTTTGATTGAGTGTGCTGTATGAGATGAAGTCCCGTCTTGTTGAAAGATGAATTGCTTGCTTCTGCCATACAAGTGTCTGATTGATGGAACTAAACACGTTTCCAATGTGTTCTTGTAGTTGTATTGATTAATTCGGCCTTCATACAGCTCACAGAAGCCTATACCTTTGTGAGAAAAACATCCCCAGATGCCAACCGAACCTCCACCGCCTTGTCGACGATGTTGCAAAAACCTGTCTGAATATTTCTCTGTTGCAAATCTTTTGACATTGATTCTTCCCTTGTGGTTTACAACTTGAAAGTTAGCTTCATCACTCCAAATAACTTTTGCCCACTGTTCTACAGACCAGTCCAGCCTTTCTTTGGACCACACTCGTCGTTTACGTTTATCAGTGATTGAAAGAATAGGTTTTTTAGCAGCTATGTACGTTCCAATACCTTTGTCCGACAATGTTCGTCTCACGAGCTCTCTGCTATCTTTTGGATTATTTTTTGACTCATTGAAGATTTGTGCTAGCTTTTTTGTAGCTGAGTCTGGGGTTTTCTCTGCTCATTCTGAATATACCATTTTTGTCACGGTTGCTGAGTTTGGATGGTCTCCCAGTACGTGGCATGTCGGAGACGTCCTTGGTAAGTTCCCAGGTTTTGATGGTTTTTCTAACGCAATATTCAGAAATGTTAAGTATTTTGCCTATTTGAACGTTTGTGTGATTTTTTGTCTGCGCCATACCATTAACTTGCCATTTGATGTCACTAGAAAGTGATTTTCGACCCATTTGCACGCAATTGAAATTAATTTGAAATTCACAATATTTTAAGTTGATTTTTAATGAATTAAAAGCTGCCTGATGATGTTGTGATAAATTTTTTGATTGAAAAACTACTCAATTAATTAGCAAATAATTGATCCTAAATAAAATCGTTTAAACTTTTGTGAAACCTCTTAATTTGTATCACCTACCTTTTAATGAAATTTCTGAGTAAACGGTAATGAGTCAAAGCCTACTTTTTTTTATTCTATTAACAAATAACCTATTTACCAAATTGGAAAAATAATTATTTTGATATCTATTTCCGTTTGATTTTTATTCAAGAAAAACCGAAGATTAGATTTGAAAATTCTGCAATCGTTTAAATTTTCGTGAATAGCTGTATTCTCATCACATAAATTGTCATTATCTTCATCATCGCTATCTTCCTCATTCTCTGAATTTTTTGAAATTGGATATGATTTAAAAGCTTTTAAAAAATTAGAACCGTTGTCTGTTGTTGTAGCAACTATCTTGTTTTGTATTTTATAGGTTGTATGAATCTTACACAAAACATTAGCCAAAACAGTATATGTTTGTCTTCCTTTTATGCGACTACATGCTAAAGATACTGAATGACACTGAAGTCTTTTGATCTATCCAATGGTAATTCATCCCAATATAACCTGTTTTACCTTTACTCCAACAGTCAGCTGTGGTTATAACATACATAACATCTCCAAGTGTTGAAGTAATATCTTCAATCATTGATAATTACAGATTATTAATACGTAGTTTTACTACAAATAATCTTCAGGTCTTTAGGAAGGCATAATTTCACCAAATTCACAAATGATGGTCTATCAACTATACTACTGTGATCAAAAAGTAAGGTGAATTTTTTTATAAAATGAAAAATCTTTATTTATTCTTCCAAATCTGTATCGTCCCCCTCAAAATAATCCCCCCGGCCCCAATGCACTTTTGCCAACGTTTTTTCCAGTCTTCGAAGCATGCCGAAAAGTCCTCGGTAGGGATAGCCTTCAATGCGCGTGCCGATTCACGTTGGATCTCTTCAATGGACTCAAAACGATTTCCCCGGAGTGGTCTCTTGAGCTTTGGGAACAGCCAGAAGTCACACGGTGCTAAGTCGGGCGAATACGGTGGTTGTGGAGCAACATGGGTAGAGTTTTTGGCGAAAAACTCACGAAGAACCAGTGCTGTGTGCGAAGGCGCATTATCGTGGTGCAAAATCCAAGAGTTATTGGCCCATAATTCCGGTCTCTTTTTGCGAATAGCTTCGCGCAAACGTCGCATAACGCTTAAATAATATTCCTTGTTGACAGTTTGGCCAGTTGGAAGGAATTCGTAGTGCACGACACCACAATAATCAAAGAAAACAGTCAACATGACCTTGATTTTTGAGCGACTTTGACGTGGTTGCTTCGGTCTCGGCTCGCCTTTTTCACGGTATTCACTCGATTGGTCGGTTGTTTCAGGGTCGTATGTGTAGACCCAAGTCTCATCGCCAGTAATAATTTGTTTGCAGACTTCTTGATAGTCAGAAAGCATTGCTTCACACGTTTTAACGCGACGCTCTTTTTCAAAGAAATTGAGAAATTTCGGCACCAAACGTGATTTGAGTCTTCTGAGGCCCAAATGATCCTTCAAAATCGCTTGCACCGACCCAAATGATATTCCAACCATGTCAACAAGGTCTCGAATGGTTAACCGACGATTTGCAAGCACCAATTCTTTGATTTTGTTGATGTGGCGATCATCAATCGAAGTCGATGGTCGTCCGGAGCGTTCCAAGTCATCAACACGTTCTCGGCCTTCTTTGAAGTCTTTGTACCACTTGTAAACATTTTTTTGAGACATAGTCTCTTCACCGAAGGCCTTTTGCAACATTCGATACGTTTCAGTAGCAGAAATATCATTCCGCAAACAAAATTTAATAGCACTTCTTTGCTCAACAAAATTCGACATCGTGAAAATCGCCGAATGCACTTTTGGTACTTCAGAAACAAGCGTAAACAAAAAAAAATAATTATGAGTTTGACATGTAATTTGGCGCAAATGTTAATGACATTCCTACCAACTTAAAAATAAAAAAGATTGGACGATTCGAATAAGGCAGGAAGTTTAAATTAAAAATTCACCTTACTTTTTGATCACAGTAGTATTTAAAGGTTGTGTTTCACTAACAATAAAATTTATAACAAGTTGATCTAAACTTTTTTGATTTAGTTTAAAATGCTCATTTCTTTTTTTGGTTCTTATTTCTCAAGAGTAGATTGCACCACTCCTTTTTTCACATTCTCTGATGAACTTAATTTTTTTTCAAAAGCAACCATTTTGAATGGGTGAATTCTCTAATAAAAAGAGAAAAATTTTTAATTATTAATTTTTACTAATAAGTAAATCAAATTTGAAACTTCAGCAAATTCAAAAAATTACATTCTTTATTCAATATGGTGTAATTACTGAATCTACATGTTTACCAATATACGCACCTATTCAAGTTACTTTTTTGCATGTATGAGGTACATAGTATGATACTATGCATAATAAGTATCAAAATAATGTATGAAATAAAATACATACTTTTTAATAAGTATGTATTTTATTTCATACATTATTCAAAATAAGTTAACTGAATTAAATTCAAAATAGTAGGAAACACTAACATTTATTTACCTTAGTATGCCGTTTTAGATTAGATGATGTATTTTTAGCTGCACTTATTTCTTTTCCTAAAGGGCCACACAAAACACATTTTGCATTTATGTTATTGCCATTTATTTCATTGAATACAAAAAATGATTTTAAGCCGCTCCAAGGCAAACGTTTATCTAAGAAAAAAGAAAACATTACATAGTGTTATAATGAGTTGCATAGATTTATGACTTAAGTTAAGTTAAGGACGTTAGTTAATAAACTTATTTAAAAATAATAAGCTTATGTCAATGCAATATAAAATATATAAGAAGTAACAGCATATTTATACAAACTTACCACTCACTTCAGTATTATTATTATTACGTGGGCAATTGCTGACATTTTCAATAACTGGAACATTTTAGTTCAGATCTAGTTAGCCACATATACTAATTTTTAAACTATCAGATTTAATTTAAAAATAAGTAAATGTGGCCAATTGAATCGGAACTTGGATTGGATATTATCTAAATACAAATCATTTTGTTTTTGAACTTTAAAAACAACTATTGCAAAAAGTAAAGTTATAAATTTTTAAGGAACTATTATTTTTCGTTCACATTGCTTTAAAAAAAGAATTTGTTCTCTTTCCTCGTTCCGTTATTTTAAAAGGAACCGGTTCCAAGCTTCATTCCTTCACTCGTTCCTTTTGGAATGCGTTCTTCTAAACACTGATGACGTGTATATCTTATCTATGTTTGCATACTTGAATATTTTTCATGTTACTTTTTCAAACTCTTTGCTGAGACTTATTTTTCTGCAACTTGAGTTTTTGTGCAATTTTTAAAAAATAACAAGTATAAAAATCCTAAAAAAATTCTTTTTTCTTAATCAGGATTAAAAGTAAACATTTGAAAAACTTATTATCTCAAATTTATCGAAATGTAGCATTTATTTTACTTTTTACTTAACTTTTTTGTTTCATTTTTATTAATTTATTTTTATTTTTTTATTTTAATTATCTTATTTTTGTTTTTTATTTTGAATATTTTGCTTTTATTTTTTATTTTTAATTTTTTTATTTTTTATAATTATTTTATTTTTTTTTTTAATATTTGATATTTTTTTTAAATTGTATTTAATAATACATTTTTTTATTTTGTTTTTTTTATTGTTTTAGTAGAAAAAATGTAGGAACAAATTTTCATGGTTGTTAATGAACCATCATTTTTGTTTCAGATCGTCTTTTTGATTCGCACGAAAATTGTTTTTGTTGAGAGTATATGTCGTGTCAACTCGCTTTCACTATCCGCAAAGATTTTGTATGTATTTGCTGATCGACTGCTTGTACAATGGTCTGATCTCCTCGATAAATATCCTAGGGCAGATTATATTGGAAGGTTGGTGTAGGATTGTCATTAAATTTTTGCATAAGGTCCTGTAGTGTAATAAAGCATAAGAAATCATGAGTTTTTGAAGTTACTTCAAAAGAAAAAATTAGGTTTGTAAGAATGACCAGATTTAAGTTTGATGTATCAGTTCCATTGGTTAACGTTAGAAAAAACAATCTAAAAGCTTTCTTTTCATCGATGTTGCTATTTATAGAGTTCTAGAAAAGAAATTACGATACCTTGCATACTTCATGTTATTATGTTTCAGCTTCTCTATACATAACGCAGAATTGTCTATTGATAAAAACCATCAAACTTATAACAAGATTTAAATAACAAAATTTTTAACTAATATAAACTTGTCACACCAAAAAAAATTACTGTTTTAAACGTATAAGGAGAACTATTTTAATAAACTTCAGAAAATTCGGTTTATCGTTATGAACTGATTTTAAGAACTGATTTAAGATCTTTATCTTTAAAAATTGATTTTAAGTTTTTATTCATTATCATTTTAAGGTTGTTATTCGTTACCATTTGTTAAAAACCAAAAAACCCAACGCCGATTCTTTTAAATTTACAAACAGAAGTTATATACTTTTTGAATTAATGTTTATTATTTGCAGTTATTTATATGAGTACTTTATCTACTTGCTAACTATTTTTGTTTAAAGAAAAAAAATGAAATTTAGACTTAAAGCGGATATGTTTTTTTAATATTTTATTTTTGCTATCGTTTGAAATGTACAATTTTTATGTGTCATTCAAAGAAAAAGTGCAAGAAATAAAAAAAAATTATTTTTTTTGAACACATTCTCCGGTCAATTGTCCCCTGAATTTCTTTAAGATATTGCGAATTTAGCTGACTCCAGAAAACCCTTTGGGTATAATCCAATCGATCAATAGTATAATCGCTGAAGACTTTAAGAAGGATTGAGAAATTTAAGTTCAAAAATTATGGGTGCATAAATCTTTGCCAGTGAATTGATTGATGATGAAGCGCTTTAGTGGCTTGCTCAGAGACGATTCCCAGAGAGGTGTGTTTTCATCAACGAAGTGTTGAACATGATAAAAAAACTTTGCATTTTTGATGAGATATTTGCAGTAATTTATAGATAGGACTCTTTGAATTCATGGAATTTTTTCTGATAGTTTGGTCCTAATTTCTTTTTGATTTCTCCCCCATCGTCAAATAAAGTTTCTTTTGATGTCAAGTCAAGAAAAAATAATTTTTCAGAGCTTGAACAAAGAATTGGCGAATGAATGACATTTTTAAAGTCTTTTGCATTTTTCATATCAGCTCCAGAATCAGTAAAGGTTTATGACATTCATTTAAAGTTTTAATAAGTTCGAGGTAAGCCATTATTGCTGAGATTTTTGGAATGAATATCACACTAACAACAAGGATGCAACAAGGATGAGTGTAATTAAATCCCACAAGTAATATTTGCCATTTTCATATCACATGAGAGCAAATATTGAACTTCATGGGCTTTGATCAAGTTGATTCTTTTGACAAAACATCTAAACAAAACACCTAAACTGACTTTGAAAAAACCACCTCCATCATACTTAATTTGACAATAAAGCTAGAAATTAGTTCTGCTTTTTTAAATATTTTTTTAAGAATTTCTCTTATGTTTTTGCAGTACACAACAACTTTCTGTCCAGACAGATTAGAGGCTGTTGTGATGAAAAAATCTTTACAAAGCTCTTGACTAATTTTTAAAAACTTGGCAGGAAAAATCGACTCAACTATTGTTTGATTTGAGACGTTGTTCAATGTAGATGCCAATATTTTCATTTTCAAAGTAGAGACATGTATTTAACTGCAAGAATGTGAAATATCTCTGCCATATATGGAAAAGCAAGCAGAACAACCTTTTTCTACAACCACTTTTTGACTTGACCGCCTTGCTATTAGGCAAGTAAAACATTTACATATACTTGATTCTCAAGCTATTTTTCATAAAATCAAATAAAAGTGTAAGATTTACTTTCTGAAGCTCTCCTTAAAGTTAATCTGCAGCTTTCAAAAATACTTGTTGGAACTCTTTAATCACAAAAGTTGATAAATGTTTGTAAAATAAATTAATTTGATGAATGTTTTTAAAACTAATTTTTTCAATATTGAAAAGAAATAAAAACAAATTTTATTCAAAAGTTGAGTTTTGCATATGTTATATGTTATGCTTGTTCTCTCAAGCGGAATGAACTAGTTGGGACTGATACAAAATGCAGTGACCAATATGGGATTTTAGATCTGACAATTTGTGTCAAATGAATCACCTTTACTCGCTTATATAGTTGCATGGAAATTTCTATGAGATAATCTACGTTGGATGCATTAAAACAAAATTCTAGAAAGCCATAGAACTTCCCATGTTACAATGAGATTTTTTTGTAATGGTGCAAGTGTGTAAGAACCTTCTTTCTAACCCAATTTATTGCATATTTACTTTTTAAAAAATTGTTAAATATCTATTGGTTTATTTGGTTTATTTCTTCGTTTTGAAACTGGTGAAAAAGTTTCACTATGAATTGCGTTTCATAAAAAACATCACAGCCACTTTTTTCCATCACGAACTATTTAACATAAATCAAAAATTTCCACGCGTAAACGGGACACGTTAACCCGCATAGCCAACGTGTCTCGTTAGAATAAGAATTATTTTTTTCTTTACCTATCAGCAGATACCCTTTAAAATTGCTTATTAAAATAATCCTCAGACTTTAAGTTAAAAGCACTTTACGTATTTATCCATCTGCTGCTGTAGAAGACTAGTTAACACAAACAAATGAAACAAACTGCTAAAATTTAACTTCAACTTCTTCAAAATTGATAAAAAGACACTACCATCCCAATCAGGGCCGCCGAGAGGGGGGGCCAAAGGGACAGTTTGTCCCGGGCGGCAGATATCGATGGGGCGCCAGATGCCAAAAGTAAAATAAAAATAGTTTTTTTAATCTTAAAATGCCATAATTGAAATGTATATATTACTCGCGTTATATCATTATTTTTAATTCCTCGAAAAAATAACAAACTGTGAATACAATTTAGAAATAATTCTATTCAGAATTTAGAAAGTAATAGTAAATATTTTTTAACTCTTTACGATCAACCTATTAATGGTAATTCATGTTTAAGATTTATATTTAACTATTGAAATATTGATTTATGACATTAGCTTTTTGAGATTGAGTTTATAATTTTTTGATGAGTTTGCGTAGTTGACAATGCTATTATTTTACTGATGCGTACGGTTATTTACAGTAACTGTTAATAATGAATCATAAAAAACTTTCTGGTGCCCAAAATATAAAAGAATGTGAAAAAAATAAACAAATGCTCCAAGAATTACGTTGGTTTTCAAAGCTACTAATCAAAATACTGATTTGAAGGTGATTTAGTAGAAATATATAGGTCTATATATATATATATATATATATATATATATATATATATATATATATATATATATATATATATATATATATATATAATTTTCGAAGCAATTTACGAATATTTTCAAAATTAATCATTTTTCACACAATGCCAATATCCGTTGCAGAGGGTGAAAGATCTTTTAGTAAACTTAAGATTATAAAAAACCATTTCAGAGCCACCATGGGACAAGAGCGACTTTCAAATCTTATGATCTTGTCTATTGAAAATGATCTCGCGAAATGATTGTCATATGATGAAGCAATTTATAATTTTGCCTCGAAAAAAGCTCAAAAATTTTATTTGAGTTAGGAATTGTTTATGCTGCGGTTAGTTAGCAAAAAATGAAATAAAGTAGCTATAAAGGCATAATGTACTTTTTTGCTTCTATGCTAAGTATATATATGAAGCGAAATCTATAAGGGCGCAAAAAAAGGTTTTGTCGCGGGCGGCTTCAAGGCTCTTGGCGGCCCTGATCCCAATTCTTAGAAATGAGAGAAGTACTGCCAACCCTTTCCCTTGATTCCTAGCACGCCGAAGTGAATGGTCTGTGAATTAACTTATAAGGGCTCTTTTGCCTCTAGGGCCAACATGCCCCGGTCTACACCAATATTATTTAAAATAGGTCGGCAGCTAAAGAAAAATTTGCATAAAAGCGAACCAAAAAATGCAATTCTAGAAACATATTCAATGAAACAGTAGGAAGAGGTTTTCTGAAGATAGTTAAAATTAGTTTTTACGTTTTAGATGTATTAAAACTAAAATGACTTGGGAAAGAATTAATCAAGAATCTTATCTCAGAGTCTGAAAACAAAGTTTTAGAGGTTGAGAAAAGTTATCAATAAACAATGGTCTACGAGTTCTTAATAATAAGCACTCGAGAATATAATAATAGGCCTTAGAATTCAGATACGAAAAAAGGCTCTGTAAAAGGTTTTCTTCTATTCCAATTAAGGATTGCCATCCCGGAGTTCTTTTTCAATCCCGGTATATATATAGATATATTATGTTTTTTGTGCTTCGAAATGCGACTTCAGAAAGCATAACGCGTTCAAAGTTTCATCGCCCAAACGGTTACGAATTTTTGCATTGAAAAGTCCAGCAGAAGAAAATGCCCGCTCAGCCTCGACACTTGTCGGTTTCACGGTCATTAGAAAGGAATAAACTTTTTCCAAATAATCGCCACGTGTACCCCTTTTTAAAAAGGGTCATTTCTTTTTGAATTTTTGATGACAATGTTTCATGTCTAATTGGTTGTATTGGTGATTTTCCTTTTTTAATAACACGATTAAGTTTCTCTTTAATACTTAAAGTATTACTTTCAGACTCAGGTGCCATTTCAGGTTCCTCAATCAAATCCAGCATGTCAGACTCAACTGATGCTCTTACTAGAGCAGGATTGGAATCATTTAATCTTTCCAGTACTTCTACCGAAAGTTTTCGACATTTAAATGAAGAAGGCACTGCAATTATTTCTTCATCGACTTCAACGGGGCTTCGACCGTTACGCAGGTATTGCAGAAGTCCACTCATATCGGTTCGGCGTTCATGCATGCGAGTCGTTAAAGCTCTACGCTTTTCTTTGCTTGTATTATTAATTAACAGCAATGTCTGCTGTAAATAGGTTAGAATCTCGACGACATATTGCTTCAACCGTTGCTTTAATGTGAACTAAAGTTGTAATAATCTCTGATAATATTGTCACTTCATCATGTGACAGAATTATAGAATTATTTTGCACTGGGTAAATATCAATTAATGATTTTTGTATACAATTTCTTACTTTGTAAAATCGTTTAATCATTAACAGAAGGCTGTTCCACCGTGTCTTGCAGTCCAATATTAAAGACAGTTGTTTTCCAAATTCAGCCTCACTATATTTTTTTAAGATGTCGTTCTTGGTAGGTGATCGTCTAAATTTTAGTATTAGTTTGCGTACTTTTTTAATGACTAACCCATAATGAACTTCATTTAGTTCAATTTTAGGTCATACATTTTCATGATTGTAGTCCAACAAATCTTCCTCAATGCCCTCATTCTCGGATGAATCACTATCAGAAAATTCATTGTTAAAATCTGGCTGATTTGCATCGAATTCTCTCTTTTTATAAAGAACATCAATTACAGCAAGTTGTATCCCATGAGCAAAACATAATTGGTGGTTAGCAGGCAGCAACCTGCCAACTTTTTTCATAACACTAGCTCCGTCGGTCATTATAGCCACAATGTCGCTGTGTAGATCAAGACTATGGTCTTTAAGTTTTTTTTTCTAATAGTTCAATGCACTTTTTTGCTGGTATTAAATCTGTTATTCGAACTTAACTTAAACTCCAGAACTAAGAGTTTTGTCCATGATCATTAATATTAATGTAGCGACGATTTCGAACGTTAATATTCGAGTAACGCCCAACTAGGGTTGGAAATACCGGGATCCCGGATACCGGGATCCCGGTATTTGGAACAATTTATAGTTGCCGAAATACTGGTATTAAAAAAGTCGAATACCGCTATTTCGGTATTCGAAATAATTTCACCATTCAAAAGCTCAAAAAGTTAAAAATTTTAATTGATCTTATAAATGGAAACAAAATTCATTGAACAAAATTAAATGTGGGTATATATATAGTATATATAGTATATAGTATATTGGTATATATTATATACCAATATCATATATGATATTGGTTATTTTTAGTTAAATTATAATATTATATAAAATTCCAAACGGTAAGTTAAATTATACATTATAAATTATACATTTGTGTTTTATTTCATTTGTGAATATTCATATCGGTATAAAATTTGTATTTTATACCGATATGAATATTCAAGATTTTGAGGAGCATTCCAAAGCAAATTTAAAAAAATTCATCATGGTTTCATTTTGTAAGAGAAAAAGCAAGACAGTGTGCTAAATGTAAATTGTGTAAGAAAATAATAAAAACACATGGAGGTTCTACAAGCGGTCTTCATACCCATTTAAAAACAATTCATAAAGTCAATTTGTTCAAAAGAGATGTAGGTAGCCCCACTGTTTTAGATTCTTCAGAATTTTTACAGACATCAAAACCTTCAGTAACTATAAACAACTTTTTTAAAAGTGATAAAATGGATGATTCGTTGCCAGCGATTTTAGCTAGGATGACTGCGTGTGATGGTTTATCATTCAACATTATTTCCACATCATATAATATCAGAAAAGGCTTAACAGCCAGAGGATTTTCTAATATACCAAAGGATCACAAAACAATGCACAAAATGGTATTGAATTACAGTAAAAATATACGAGACGAAGTAATTAAAGAATTATCGAGCAGAATTGCTAATGGAAACAGATTTTCTCTAACTTTCGATGAATGGACATCGATAAGAAATAGACGTCACATAAATATTAATGTCCACTCTGACAAAGAATTTTGGAATCTAGGATTAATTCGTGCTTTTGGAACAATTCCCGCAGAAAAATGTGTTGAGCTTGTCAACGATAGGTTAAGTGATTTTAAGCTTTCGATCAAGAATATTGTAGGTGTTACCACTGATGGCGCTGCAGTTTTGACAAAGGTAGGCAGGTTAATTGAAGCACATCAGCAGCTATGTTTAGCGCATGGAATTCAGTTGGCTGTTATCGGCGTACTCTATAAAAAACCTAATAATGAGGATAGTCTGTGTACTGAAGAAGATGCCAACATTACATCAGCTCCTACTCTCAGATTTGAAAAAGAGCAGAATTCCACAGATGATGACGAATTAATTGATGAAGATTATGAAAATGAAAATGGTTTACTCATAATCTCCACTGAAAACGATGATGATAATTCTTCTTTTCTGGTACATCAGCAAACGTTACCATTAATTCAAAAAGTTCGAAAAGTGGTCAAAATATTCCGTTCTTCGCCGACAAAAAATGACAAAGTCCCACAAAAATATGTTAAAAGAGAGTTCGGGAAAGAATTGTCTCTGGTTTTAGACTCAAAAACACGATGGAATAGTTTGGTGTCTATGATAGAACGTTTTGTCAAATTAAAAAATGGCATCAAAAAGAGTCTAATAGATTTAAAATCACCTTTTTTTTTTTTTCAGATACAGAGTTTGAAATATTGTCAAATATCCTTTCAGTTTTACTTCCTATTAAGCTTACAGTTGAAGCAATCTGCTGACAAGATGCAACTTTATTATCTGCAGATGCTTCTATTCAATTTATGATGAAATCAATAACTGGCCATCCATGTTCATTAAGTTATAAATTGAAAGCAGCTTTAAAAGTACGTATTCTTGAAAGACGAACAGAAATTTCAAGTGTTTTACAATATTTACAAGATGCAGACACCAATGAAAATCCGAGCGATGATGAAACCAATAGAGATTATGAATTATTTCCGATCATTACCAAAGCTGCAATCACAAAAGTTATCGTTTCACAGATACAACGTCTGGGTGTGGCCAACTTGCACTATGAAGCTGCACCTTTAGCAACAACATCTACTTCAGCCAACAATATAGTAGACACAAATATAATATTCAATGTCGATGATGATGAAGTTGATCAAAGAAATGAAATTTCTCTGACTTTAAAAGAAAAGTTGGAGATAGCAATATCAATAAAAATTTGCACCAGATTACCTGAGAGTGGAATCGACCGAAATAAAAAAATCTCACACGCTCAATAAAAAAAAGAAATTTTTGAGACAAATGGCAAAAGGGAAAAATACTTAACTTTAATATATAATTATTTGCTAAGTATTCAACCAACCGGTGTAGAATCAGAGAGAGCTTTTTCGGTAGCTGGCTTAATCTGCACCAGAATTCGGTCAAAGATGGGAGATAATTTGCTTAACAACCTATGTTTTCTGAGATCTTATATCAACAACCAACTGCAGAAAAAGTAGAACCTTACATTTTACTGAATTTTGTTTTTCTTTTTTTTATTCTTTAAATAAGTTAATATAGCTTTTTTTAATTGCCAAACCATTTTTTAATTACATTATTCATTCATTTGTATTATTAAAGGAAATCTAATAATACCGGTTTAATACCGGAATCCCGGGGGTTATAAATTTTCAATACCGAAATACCGGTATTTGATTTTTGGCCCGGTATTCCAAACCCTACGCCCAACGCGTGTGTATGAATTTCTTTTGTTGAGCCACCACGAATTTTTAAAATCTTCTTGCAGTTTGGCAATTTACACATCGCTGTTTGGCCTTTTTCATCCCGTAGAAAACATTTCCAAACAGCTGAGTTACTTTTAGTTGTAAAATCCACATAGGACATGCTGATTTAATTTTTAATTTTAAGATTCTACCTTATAAGAAATGCACTTTTTTCAGTTTAAAAAAACTGACAATAGAAACTAAGCTATTAAAAATTATTAACAATAGTAGTTAAGCTATTAAAAAATGTAACTAATTTAACGCGAATATTTTAAAAGTGTTTTCTTTAATAACTTTTTAGAAACAAAGTAAATTTGTATTAAATAACGAATTATTATAAAATAAATATAAACCGCAATATATAATGATACAAAGTGTGGGTATCGCAAGCAAGCATATTATAACAATATTTTTCATTACTTACAAATCTATTATTTAAATCAGATCGTATTCAACTTTTAAATAGTGATTTTCACTTTCGTTTTTCTCTAAATCTCTTCGATATCGTATTTTATTGTACAACTGAAGATACAATACTTTTTAAAATTTTATACTAAATAAAAATTATTGTATTGATACGCAAAATTGTTGCTATTTTTATATATTTTTTCATTACGCTTTGTTTTGTTTGATCTTATAGGGAATCCCGGGATTGATGTTAGACTATCTCGGGATTTCTGGATCATATAAAAGATCGGGATCCCGGGATTTCGGGATCATAAAAAAGGCCGGGATCCCGGGATTTCGGGATTGCAATCGCTAATTCCAATAGAAAAGAACTTTGTTAATGAATAACTTGGTTTAGATAAAATAAAACACTTATTTTTATTTGATAATTAAATAGCACTAGAAATAGACTAGAAATCCATATTACTAAAAGTATCCCTATTGCTACCCAACGTTGCTATATTTGCGAATGGAAAAAGAAGGTGTTTGGCTAAGGCTGGTCTGGCAAAAGGCAAATCATGCTGTTTAGTTGAATCTAATTGTTTAGTTAAAAATTCATAGTGTTTTGATGCATAGAGCTCCCTTTTGTTTGATGAAAGGGTACGGGTTAGGTTATTACTCAGAGCAAGTTATACAATCTATTTACTATAGCTTTTTAAACGAATGTTGGAACAGATTCTAATTTTTGAAGAAGAACAGCTCCTATGCTGAATTTGTTTAATAACCAATGCTTAAATAATTTATTAAACACATTTGCAATTTTTTAAAATATTTTGATAAACCTTTCAAAACTCTAATGCATTTAATGTAAATTAAAACATTAAAATATTTATCAAATATATCATAATCCCTATCGTACTATGGATAAGTGAACTTCTGTAGCTTTAAGTGATAATTGAACTTTTGTATATTTGAATTATACTTTGAATTATAAAGTAATTTGCAAAACCGCAAAATACTTGGCTAAAAGGAGTTTTTTGATTTTGCCGACATACCAAATTAAAATCTACACATCCTAACGAATCTACATATCCTAACGAATCCTACGCATGATAACAAATCTAACACCAAAGTTTATGGTTAAATCACAAAACTTTGAAATTGTTAAAGGGAAACGCGTACGCGTACGTACTCGCTCTCTTGAACACCCGTTCAAGACAGCGAGTAAGTACGCGGTTTGACTATCTTTCTCAAGAATTATTCCTAAAACTTGATCTGTATATTAACAAAAAACAATGAACTTCTCGAATATAAAAAATCTATATCTTGTTTTTTTCTGACTTCGGTCACTGAAAGAAAATAGAAAGCGAGCGATCGTTGTTCAAATTATTTTTTATCTTCAGTAACGTCGTTTGATTGGACATTAAAAGCAAATTTTTTCCGAATTGTTTTTTTTGTTTTTTTAAATTACGAAACCTAGTTTTTTATCTTTTCAATTAAAACGTTACAACAAATGAAATTTTTGTTACTTTAAATTAGTATTTTATTAACTTTTTATTAACAATTTACTACTTCAAATTATGTTTAAAGTTAAAACGTATTTTTTCTGATTATAAAGAAACAAATATTTTTTAAAAACAACAATATTAATGGTAATAGAGACCACTACATTTTATTGCGCAATGTAACTGCAATTAATTTGAATCAAGCTGTTTTTTTTTTACGCTCTTCGCTTTAATGACACGGAACCTTTTGATTAAATCGTCTATTTCCAAATAAACAAAAACTTTTATCTTTCTATTCGAATAATTGAATACATTGCAACAACAACAAAAAAACTGTTTCTTTCCAAGATGTCGAACGAATTTGTTGGGAACGAGAAAAAGTATCTTCAACTCCTTGAGTTATATAAGAAAGCATATTCAACACTTGAAAAACAAAAGCAGTATCAGCACGCACAGGAATTGTAGAAAATAGTAAAATACGATAAGTCTTTGTATGAAAAAAAAGTAAACGAATTAAAAGTGAAAGCAACAAAGTCAAAAGGATCAATCGTGTCATTCTGGGGAAATGCTTTGTCACCGCCTAGCAAAAAGAAAAAAGATATCCATCCAGTGCCGTCTTCGTCAAATAAAATACAAAGTTTTCCGAACGCAACTACGACAGAGCCTGAAAGGATTGAACTTAGTAAGTCATTTTTTGTAATAATTTACAAATTCTTTCTCTCGTGATTTTCTATGTATTGAATTGGTAATCAAATTACATTGTACGACTTTAGCGCAATCGCATAGTTTTATTCATCTTAATTGGACAACTCGACCAAATTCTCTATATCCAATCTCTATAACTGTCAAGAATTTATAAAAGTTCATTTTCGGGTATTTCCTGATTTAGATTTAATATCAAACGAGAAGGAAAGAGCAAATCCGGCGCAAGTTAAAAGTCGAAAGAAAATCTCAGATCTTGAATCACAGCGTTCATCCTTGATAATCGTACGCGATTCTGGTTTGCCTACTGTAACGAGGAAACAATTAGACAATGTGAAAGAAAGCATAAGAAAAGAAAAAACAAACTTGGAAAGGTAAATGTTAAGAGATATGTCTAATAGAGCTTAGAAGTATAGAAAGACGTCTTGGCCATAAAAACCAAACTTTTAAATAGGCAGAAATTTTCAAAATATTATTTTCAATAAGAATTTCTAATTTGAATTGAGGGTTTGCAAAGTTCACAGAATCTAGGAAACCTTAAGTATAGAAGGTTTTATAACGGAATCAAAAATTTGTGAAATCTTTTGTTTTCAGATTGATTCTTGAATCGGCACGACAAAGAAAACGGAGAGAAAAACTTAAAGAGGCCATCAAAACAGTTTGTCAAAACCCTGAAGTATCAAGTGCTTTGATACAGTTTATACGAAACCATCCCGGACGACCACGCCTCGAAATTGATTAATCAGAGCTTTTATCAACAATCATAAAAATTGTGCAAAATTCATCAGCAGCAGACGAGCGTCGAAGAACAGAATGTCTTCGCAGTGTCTCCAATTTGGATGATCTTCAGAAAGAGCTGACGAAGATAGGCTTCAACTTGAGTAGAAGTGGTTTGTACCTTCGTCTTTTAACACAATATGGAAACACTTCTGAAGGAAGAAAGCATGTCAACACAGTTCCAGTGAAGCTACTACGTCCAGAAAAATCACTGACAAAAAAGAAATGATTATAGAATGTTTGCCAAAACTTTTATTGAAGACATGTTTGAAGTTTGCAAATTGTTCTTCCCCATGATTATTTTGGTAATCACCTTGATTCTTCTGGGAAGACAATCAACTAAGAACTGGAGTTAGAAAGCTTCCAAAAAGCGGCTGACGTTTTATCCCAAGGTTGGGAGAAAATCGTCATCGACGGTTACTTTGTTAACTGAATCCTGATCCTGTTTGGATAGAGAAATATTGCCAGCAATCGCGATACTGTCTACAAATTTTGGAATGCCAGGACAAGTTATATTATTCATTGTTTGAAATAAATTGAATGGTTACAAAGCGATGGAACCGTCTCGATATTTTAAAAACCTATCAAACCATTCAAACTTTGCACCTCTGACGCATAAGCTTTTGCTACAAGATACAGTATGTGCCAAAATTGTCACCATGTTTGAACAAAGAAATATTTTATATTTTTTTAAATAGAAAAGCTGTGAAGAAAAATGAAATGTTAGTTTTATTAACTAAATTTAAGACTTAGCTAACTGAAAATATTGCTTTTTACTAAATTTAGAGGATATTGAATTTTTTTTTTAATTTTTATGTGAAGAGCGAATGGTGACAATTTTGTCGCAAATGAAAGCAAATAACATATTGTAGTAAAAAAAAATTGTATGAAAAAAAAACATATTGTAGTGAAAATCCTCTTTAAAGTGAGCTACTTCAAAGGTCAAAGAGTTAAAAAGAAGACCTTTGGAATAAGAAGCTGTTTAAGTCTTTTCTTTGCAAAATAACAAATTCTGTACAATTTTTTGAAAAGATTGCCCATTTTCGGTTGCTTTTTTGTTTCTAAAGAGTGTTTGTCAAACATCTTCGATAAGAGGCGTAGTGATTGTCGGATTTCGACGCCATTACTGTCAAAAAAAGACCAGCATTCAAGTAACTTGATTGCACATGCAATCACTGATAATTTTGGCTTTTCGGAAGGCAAATCGTTTGACTCTTCATCTATCTCCTTTTCTACCTCAACACAATCGTTGATTAAAATGGATTCCAGAAGTTCTCGATCTGTGATAGGAATTGTTTCACTTGTACAAATCTAAAAATCCATGTTTATGTAACGTCAACAACAAAATCTTCATCTAATAAACCAAGTGATCTAAGCTCGTTGAAATTCTCTTTAAGCAATTTGTAAGGATCATACACTACTAGAAAAGGAGAGTTCTGGGACAAAACCATTTTCCATCTCCGTTATGAATTTTTTTTGATAATCGCGGGGTTGAAAATTTTTCTTGGACAAAATGATTTTTTTTTGATAATCGTGGGGTTGAAAATCCTGGGATAAAAATTCCTGACGACGACGAGAAAACGTTTTATTTTTTCATGACGTGATAAAACACGCGTAATGAAAAAAAACTTTAATTTTTGTAAAGGTGTTTAAATCTTTCCCGAAAAATTTCTTTTTTTCTTTGTTCTTGTTTTTGTTCTTGTTCTTGTTCGAGAATTGATTTGTACCTTTCAATTTCGCGCCATCCTACTCCTTTGCTCCTTAAATATTCAATGTGGTCAAGTGTTTTTATGCTTCTAATTTTTCCGTCCTCATTTCTCAATATTCTAGTTTTTTTGTTCATTTTATTATGCCAAGAAAATTTTTTTTAAAAAAGGATTCTTGAGAATGGGGAGTTTTGTCCGAGAAGCAATCAAGATAGGATAGGTACATATTTTCCATCTCTTTTTAAGTAAAATCCATCTTTGAGTGAGCTTCCTGTGACCCAGGGTGTTAAAAACAGTCCGTCTCCTTTGTATGTGGCAATTTTCATCCCTTTTCCATTGCTTTTGAGTTAAGCAATACCATTTCCAACAATTTTTTCGATCAAAGTGGGTGCAAGAGCTCCCAATAAAGGTAAAAGAAAAGGAAGAAATCTCCTTCTGATTTTATTCCATTTCCTAAAATTTTGTCGATCATATTGGATCCAAGAGAAGAGGCAACCCCGCCCAAAGCGGCCTTACCAAAAACTGGGACGGCTTTAGCTGCAACCCTTCCCAATAAAGGTAAAAGAGCACCAAGAAATCCTCCTTCTACTTTTGCGTTGTGTTCCAATTGAGTTTTGCTCATTTTTATGGTGACTCCAACTCCTCGATTGAGAGCGTCCACAATTTTTCGATGTTGGCTTTCTGTTAAAAGTAAAACGTCGTTTCCGTGTAAATTATCTTTTGAAATACGGATGCTCGCGGGTTTTCCTTCAATGATTGATTTTTTTATTTTATCGATCTGTCCCTGAGACACATTTAATTTGACACGAATGTAATTGCTCATTTTTAAAATGCCGGAAAAAATTATTTCACTTCTCGAATGTGATAACGGATCGTGATGTCCTCGCCGCGAAAGTCGATTAAATTTCCGTTTTGATCGACAACGCGTGTGATCATCGTGGAAATTTCTGGTACTTTGACAGGGAGGTAAACCAAATGGGTGGATCTTTCGATGATTTTAAAGCCAGGACCCACAGCTGGGTAAAAGGAGTAAATGCAATTTAATTGCGAGCCGTTGATGTATGCAGACCCAATAACGTTGTTGACGATTCTGATCGTGTTGATGTTTGTAATTCTGACAATGTCGTCGGACTCGTATTCGGAATTGGAGTCTAATTGTCTTTTTGTGAAACCCAAAAGAGGGGCGATGCTGTTTTCCACGTTCAAATCCATCAAATAATTTAATCCAAGTTTGATGGTTGATTTTAAAGTGTTTGAATTGGATCCGATTTTGATGTTTTCGGGAGAGTAGCTGATTTTATTTGCGACAACGTAGCTTGCGCTTTGAGACGCGTAATTTTTGATTGTGTTTGAGACGGTTTTTTGCAAATAATTGTTGATGTCGATAATGTCGTAGCTTTCTTCTCGAATGACGACGTTTTCCCAATTGGCACCGTTGTTCATGCTGTACCGGAAAGAATTGTTTTTGCTGGTGATGTTTGGAAAGCTGTTGTACGTCTCAAGACCGAGAAAAGCCATCTCATATTTTTTTTCCTTTTTCAAAAACGATTTTGTCCAAAAATTCTGTTATTATTATGTTTGATGTTCCATCCACATCGATGATTATGCCTGACATTTTTTAAATGGGTGAAAAAATTTTTTTAAATGGCTTCTTTTGGAAAATAAAAATTGCTAAATCCGCTTCGATATTTTCCATCGTATTTTTTTGACGACAAATCGATAACGGCAAATCCGTGAGGTTCAGACCAGCAATGTCTGCAAAATTTTTTGAACTCTTCTTTTTTCATGTCGCTCGAAACGTGGTCTCGATAGATGTGGTCAATATTTTTTGAGTCTTGAGGAAACAGGCAAATAAAATTGGTGTTTTCTCGGATGGTTTGTCGGGGTAGCATAAAATAATTTTGAGCGAGGTAAAAGCAGTCGACGTTGGAGTGTCTTCCTCGGATGTAATATTTTTCGCACTTGTTTTGTTTGGTCAATTGCAAATCGTCAAAGATCATTAAATTGTTTTTTGTTGAATCGAGATCTTCAGGTTCAGGCACATCGTCAGCCGTTTCAAAAAATTGACACTCCATGTCATCGGTTTCTAAATAATTTTTTGAAAGGTCGTTGATGACGCATTAAGGATTTAAATTTAATTTTTCCATTTCGTTTTGCTCCTTGAACAAATCGAGGATAATCTTTTTTGGTAAATTTTTCTCGAACGAACTTTTCAGTATTTTGTACTCAAGTTGGAAAAGAGATTTGCCAAAGACCTGCAAGTGGTTATAATCCAACCATCCAGGCTTGAGCAGTAAATTGAGAAGCAAGGTTGTTTTTCCACAACCTGATTTTCCAACGATGATTCCTCGATTTTCCAACGATGATTCCTCTTGGTAAAAGATCGTTGTTGTTCCTTTTGTTTTTTCCAATATTCCATGACAAATCGGTTACGTCCATTTTTTTTAATATAAAAATAATTATTTAAAATAAAAAAAATGTACTGCGTCAAATGTAAAAGGAAAACAGAAACGATCCATTTGAGAAACGAAATCTCAAAAAACAACAGAAACATGATCAAAGGGACTTGCGACTCTTGTGGAACGACCAAATGCAAGTTTGTTTCTTCGCATGCGCTAAAGGGATTATCTTCGGTGGCAAAAGGGGGAGACTTGGTTGAAACGATCAACAATTTTTCAAAAAAAATAAAGCTTCCGTGGGCAAAATTTCCAGGAGAAATGCATATTCCAGGAATGAATTTTGCAGGGCCTGGCACAAACCTGGACAAAGGCTCACATCCACCGACATGTACCAAGAGTGGAGCAAACCGGTGGACCGAGTGGACAATGCAGCGTACCACCACGATTTGGCATATAAATATTTAAACGACGTTCAAAGCAGAAATTTGGCGGATCAAATGATGCTTGAAGAAATGAACTCCATTCCAAACCCCACTCAAAAAGAAATAAACGAAAGAAAACTTATCGCGCCCATCATCAAAGCCAAAGCCAAATTTGGACTGGGTGTAGGATCTAAAAAAAAAATTTTTTTCAAGTTTAAAATGGACGGATCAGCTTGCAGAGGAGCTTCACAAACCGGTCATTTGCCATTTTAAAAAAAGAAAAGTGTTTGTGAACGACATTGATGAAATATGGGCTGCTGATTTGGTTGAATGCAATCGTTTTCAAAATTCAACAAGGGTGTAAAATATTTGCTCATGGTGATCGACGTGTTTTCAAAGTATGGGTGGATCGTTCCGTTGAAAAGCAAAACGGGTCTTGAAGTGGCTGAAGCGTTGAAAAAGATTTTTGGTGAAAGAAAATGTGTAAAAATGTGGGTGGACAAAGGAAAAGAATTTTACAACAAGCACGTGAAAGCGCTGGGTGTTCAATTATATTCCACTGAAAACGAGGAAAAAAGCTGTGTCGTTGAGCGATGGAACAGAACGATGAAAGAAAAAATGTTTAAATATTTTTTAGCCAACAGCACCAATAAATACATTGACGTTTTGGACGAAATGGTAAAAAATTACAACAACACAAAACACTCGTCCATAAAAATGACTCCAATTGAAGCCAGCGAGGAAAAGAATAAAAATATGGTCTGGATGAACCTGAATGGAAAGATACAAAAAGAAAGACCAGAACCGAAATTTTTAATGGGTGACAAAGTGAGGATCACAAAAAAGAAGATCAATTTTGAAAAAGGGTACACGCCGAGATGGACCGAGGAGGTTTTTACCGTGTCAAAAATTCAGCAAACGGATCCACCTACGTATAAAATCGTTGATGCCAACGGTGAAGACATTCAAGGCACTTTTTACGAGCAGGAAATGCAAAAGACGCATCAAGAAATATTTAGAATTGAAAAAATAATTCGCAGAACAAAAAGCAAATCACTGGTCAAATGGAAAGGATATCCAGACTCGTTCAACTCATGGGTGGACAATAAAGAATTGATCCGTTTGAAAAAAATGATATAAAAAAATTTTCTTTTCTTTTTAAAAAGGTGAATTTTGTTACGATTAAAAATTTTGACGAGAGCAAATTATCGGTTGGAGAAATATATTCAGCAACCAAACCAATTCAGTACCAAAAGATTCCGCTTTTTTATGAGTACCCCTCCGGAAAAGGTCTTTTTATTTTAAGAACCCCCGTTTTGTTTTCTCTGGGTGTGTTTGAGAACTGCAGTTTTGGAACGAACGAGCTGGAGGGATATTCCATGTCCTTTCTCGGTTTCAACGAAAAAAACGGAATGAACGAAAAAGAAAAAAAGTTTATCGAGACGACTGAAAAAATATCAAAATTTCTTCGCGAAAAAGTCAAGGAAATGATTCCAACTTTGAAAAAAGGAGGAAGAACGAAAAAAATAACGACAGATGATTTTGTCCATTTTTAAAAACAAATTCGATAATCCACATGCAGCGCCCATTTTTTTCGGAAAATTATTTACAAAGAAAAGCGAAAAAAACATTGAGGTTTCTTCTTTTTTTTTCAAAAAGGAGAACAAAAAGATGGTAAAAGCAGATCCTTTGGGATATGTTCGACAAAAGTGCTACGCTGTCGCCTCTTTGAAAATTGAAGGTGTTTTTGTCGGAGCGCAGATCGAGTCCATTCAGGTTAGGATTCCCGAAGCGGTCATTGCAAAAAATGAGCCTTCAGTTCAAAGCATCATGAGTGACGATTTGGATTTGGGGGAAATGGAATCTGACGAAGAAATGTGAAAACACGAAAAAAAAAAAAAAATAAAATGAGTTAAAACATTTTCTTTTCATATAAAAAATGCATGCCCCTCACAAGTTTTTTAAAAACGTTGCCTCGGCAGAAAAACACGTCGATTCGAACACGGAAATTTCGAAAATGTATTTGGGACACATGGATGAGAGAATCAAAGAGTCGGATCGAACCAAAAATTTAGAAAATTTGGTTGAAACAATCAAAAACCTGCAAAAAAAAGACATCGCAAAATATTATTGTGGCAAAAAAAGATTTGGATCATCCAAATTGTTTTAACATAAACGGTCATCATGAGATTTTTGCTCAGAAAGACATTAAATTTGCTGCTCTTTCTCACACGCCAATATCGTTGTCCGTTGGATTGAATTTTGACAAAGGAATTGCTGTCGTCACTTTGATGAACAAAATAAGTGACCAATTAAACTTTTTCAAAAACGATGTGATTTTTTCAGAGCCTGTGGATGACGTCATTTTGGATGTGAGCAACAACAGTACTAATGACGTCATAGTCAAAAAAGGCGAAAAGCTTTGCAAAATAAATCACATCGATTCGAATTAAAAAAATCTGTCTTTGTTAAAAAGATGGAGATAATAAAAAACACTGAAAAAATTTATCCAGTTCTTCCAACGGCACCATCCGATAGAGGACACGTTTACCGTCTTCAAAAAATAAGTGAGATCCAAAAAGAAATGGAGGATGAAAAAGTGAAAAGATTGGCTTTGAGCAAAAAGTACCATCGAGTGGCAAAAATTATTCGTTTTGCGGACGATGGGTTGCAAACGTTGTGCATTGGTTTGGGGATTACAGGTATTGCACTTTTGTCAACCGTAGTTGCCACCCCAGTTTCGATTGCGTGCGAGGGGATTGCGGTTGGAATGGGTGCTTTGTCCATTTTTGGAAACCATCAAAACAAAAAAATGATGATAAAGGCTGAAAAGCACGAAAAATTAAAGGTTCTTTCCGAGTCAAAATTGAACACGATTAGCGATCACATTTCAAAATCGCTCATGGACGGGTTTGTAAGCGATTCCGAATACGAATTAGTTCTCAGCGAGCTTCAAAAATTTAAAACCATGACCGAAGAAATCAGAACAAAAACAAAAAGCAGCATTGACGAATTGGCTAAAGAGTCACTGATCCAAAAAGGAAGAGAAGAAGCCATTCAAGCATTTAACAACCTTTTTAAAAAAGGCCAATAAACAAAAAAAACACAAACGAGTTTTCGTTTTTGTTTAAGTTTTTTTCTACGTATTTTAAAAAATAGAGTTCTTTAAAATACATGACCCAAAAAAGAGAGATGAGATCGTAAAAAATTATATGGCTAACAGGGAAAAAATTTACAATGAGAGCCTCAACGCAAACGTTTCAGATGCAAATTATCAGACTGATTTGACCAAGTTTTTCAAGCCGCTGATCGAGAGCAACGAAAAAGTGAAAAACGAGATAAAGAGCATCGCATACAAAGAGGTTGGAGACACTCCACTGCCTTTGACTTACCCAGAAAGCGATACGCCTTCTGAAAGTTTAAAAAGTGCTGAAAAAACTTTTGGAAAAATGAATGTTGGAAATATAGCATTGGAATATTTGTCAAAATACGCAGCCAAAAAATTTTCTGCAGACAGAGTTTTTGGAATTCACGCAAAAGAACGCGGAAAAATGTTTATTGGAAACAAAGAAATTTTTATTGATGAAAACGACATCATTATTGATGGAGAAAAGTACAATGGGACGATAGGTTTTTGGGAGTTGATCACAAGATCCAGGCCTGATATAACAAAGGTAACAAACGAGGACTTGGAAAATTATGAAAAAATACTGGTCGAAACGCATGCAATGGAGAGAGAAGGGAAACCAACCGTACCAAAAGCTTCGAGAAGCGAAAAGTGGAATAAGATTGTTTCAAAATTTTGGGAAAAAAATTACACAAAAACGAGGGGAATAAAAGGTCGCGGAGTAATCATTCTTCCGAGCGATCCAAATGCTCTTGTGCAAAGACTTAGTTTGAGCATCGCCGCTGGTCATGTTGGAAATATTGCATCGAGAAACGAAGCTGTAGCCATTTGTGACGAGCTTTTGAGGCAGGGGGAAATAAACAAAGAGGAATACCGATCGATTCAAAAATACATCGAGTCGTGAAACACGATGGTGAATTAAAAAAATATTTTCTCATTTTAAAAATGCTCATTGTGAACAACAGAAGATATGTAAAAAAGAACGTTGTCGGAGGTGGAGGGATCGTGGACACGTTTAAAATTTTTTTGAGGAGAATGATAGCTTCAAACGCATCAAAGTCATCTCTTCATTTATTGAGGAAAGCAGCAGCAAGCGAAATTGGAAGAGAAGCGATCACAGCCGCCAGATCTGCCAGAAAAGAATTGGCCTCTTCGGCCATATCAACCGCCAGAGACGTTGCCATCGATAAAGGAAAAAAAGCAAATGACAAAAAAGAACACTTCCAGTATCCAAGATCTCGTCAAAATGGGGAGCGGGCTTTTGATTGCGTGATTTTTTTTTGACGAATCAAAAATGACATAAAATTTTTTTTCTCATTTTAAAAAAATGATAAACACCGACAGATTAAGAGTTGATGAAATGCCCGAGTACGACACAGGCATTGAAAAAGTTGATTTTTTCGAGTACCTACCAACAAATCTCGATTTAAATTTTTCAGGATCGATTGTTTTTGAGGTTGATTGCCAGTCTGTGCAAACAGTTCCGTCTGAGGCTTACATCCTCGTCGAAGGAGTTCTGAAAAAAACAACGCCGTCATGTATTTGTTCAGTGACGTCACTTACAACTTGTCAGGACAGCAAGTGGAAAGAGTCATGTACCCAGGTCAGGGAACAACCATGCTTGGATTGTTGAAATATCCTTTCGGTTTTCAGCTTTCCGATGGTTTGAAGCAAATGTGGTACAAAGACACTTCAAACGCCACTGGAAACGCAGGGTTCAACGTCAGACGAGACCACTTGTTTGCAGACACCACATCCATTGGAGCATTTTCTTTTAGGGTACCTTTAAAAAATATTTTTGGTTTTTGCGAAACCTACAGCAAAGTCGTTTACGGATTTAGACACACGATCACCTTTACAAAAAAAGAATACGACGACGCCATTTACAGAGCTGGAACTGTTACAGCAGGAGTGATCGACATCAAAAAATTCCAACTTTTTATGCCTAGAATTGAGCTTGATGTTTTGAAAAAATCCGAATTTTTAAACTTGATGGCAAAGAAAATTTCCGTTCCGGTGGATTATAAAGCAAACAAAATTGAAAGGCAAGCCATTCCAGCTGGTCTCACAGAATTTACCTGGACCCTTGGAAGGATAACGGACAAAAGCGTTCCGAGATATATCGTGTTTGGCTTTCAGACAAACAAACCTTCCAGTTAAACCGCAAACCCAGCCGTGTTCGACCATTGCGACGTCAACAATTTTTTCGTGACCGTCAATGGGATAAAATATCCAAATTACAATTACGACTTGAATTTTGGAGAAAAGAAAATTGTCATGCCTCATTCCGACGCGTTCTTGTTTGACGAAAAATATTACGGCACAAACGAGCTTGTTTGTCAATCCGGTTTGTCTCTGCTTGAATATAAAAATTTGTATCCGTTGTTTTTTGTCGACATCAGCAAGCAAAAGGAAAGAGTTGTTTCCGAAACGACTGAATTTGTTGTCAACCTAAAATTCAGAACGGCAGTGCCCGATGGCACCGTTATTTTTGCAGTGATCGTTTCCGACAAAAAAATGCAATTTGTTTCAGACGGAACCAACATGAACGCTGTTTATTAGATCAAAAAGACCGTCATGAGGTTCTTGACAAAAAAATGATTTAAAAAATTTTTTTTCTTTTTAAAAATAAAACATGAGACTAACAAAAAATTATCTAAAAAATTTGCTGAGGGAAAATGGGGTCACAAAAACCTCAAACAATTTATTGACTTTGATGATGATTGCGGTTGAGAACAATCTTGTAAGCAAAGATTCGCTTTTGGAATGTGCAAAAGAATACAACCCGGTGGGTCGACCAAAAAAAAAAATAAAAACGGAAAATGCTAAAACGGAAAATTCAAAAAAATCGATCGATCTAAAATACGAGAGGCTTGGTTCAATTCGAAAAAAACCTGTTTCTGTGAAAACGACCAACATCGAAACCGGGGAGGTTGTTGAATACGGATCCCTTTACAAAGCGATGAAAAAGACGGGGCATGGCTGGAGATATTTGGAGCGTCGAAATGGAAAAGTGGAAAATGGAATAAGGATTGACATTTTAGGTTCAGAAAAACTCGAAAAAATGAAAAAAAAATCTCCAAGTCCGAAAAAATGAAAAAAAATCTCCAAGTCCGAAAAAATGAAAAGAAATCTCCAAGTCCGAAAAAATGAAAAAAAAACTCCAAGTCAGAAAAAATGAAAAAAAAATCTAAATCCGAAAAAAAAATTTTTAATTCTCGGAAAAAAAAGAATTGAAAAAATTCTCGGAAAAAAAATTGAATTAAAAAAAATTTTTTCTTGGCATAATAAAAATGGAAAACAAAATGCGAAAAATCGGCAAGCCCGAAAAAATCGGAAAAACCAAAAAAATTGATTTTGAGTTAAATAATTTTCTTGGCAATAAAAAAATTGAAAACAAAACTGTTAAAGAAAAAAAAGTCTCAATGGCAACATTGAAAAGTCAGGCAAAAGACCGAGCGATAAAAGGTTTTTCAAAAATGACCAGGGAACAGCTCGTTGAGGCTATAAAAACAACAAGACCTGTCATTGGTCTCAATCCTGTAGCTCGTAGACGGACGACAGATGCGAGGTCAATTGTTCCTGCTCCTCGTTCGATTGCTCAAAGCCCAGTTTCGAGACCGGTTCCTGCTCCGCGTCCTGATCCTCGTTCGATCGCCCCGAGTCAAACTGCTCAAAAGCCTGTCATCGCTCAAAAGCCTGTCATCGCTCCGAAACCATCAACAATCCCACCGAGGCCCATAATATGGAAACCAGCTCTTCCTCCAAAACAAGCCCATTTGCAAAAACCTGTCGTTGTGACTGTTACAGAGCCGTCTCGTTATATTGTTGACGCTCCTGTTCCAGATTCGCCTCCTGCGATAACTCCTGGAATTTTTTCAAGGTTTACGACGCTTGTGAAAAATGCGGTTGTCAACAGTTTCAACAGCGTGCTTGAGTTCGTTGATCCGTACGTTCCAGAGCCGGTGAAAAAAAGATTGAAAAATAATAAAAGAGAACTAAAAAAAGAATATTGTCTCTCAAATCGCTCGTGTTCGGAAAACCAAAAATTGATTTTCAATTAACCGCTCACGCGCTGAGACATGTTGCAAAACAATTTTCGCATCAAGCCGAAGGAAACCAAAAGGATGCTTCTGCCTTTTTAGATTTGGCGAAAGACGGAGCGATAAAAATTCTTCAAGATAATAAAAACAAAAAAGCGAGCCTTGTTTTGACTTGCGATATGGAGAGCGTTAACCTTACTACGTGAGAGGAGGTGCATCGAATTGTACCTTTTATGTCAAAGGCTGGGATTATTTTTGAGTCGACGGACTTGGGAGATTTTTACGAAAAAGCAAAAGATGAGATCCTGGAAAACATGGAAAAATACAACAAAATGGGCTCGAATTGCACAGTGTCCGCCATCTTGAAAATGGACATTAATTTAATTGATTACTGACCAATCGGAGGCCGTTCGTATATCCCTCTCGACGACTTTTTGGCAAGCAAAAAAGCAATCATCAACATGGAAAACGAAGACAATGAATGCTTCAAGTGGAGCGTCACCAGGGCGTTGAACATGAAAGAAAAACACGGAGAAAGGATTGACAAAAACCTGATCGAAAATTCAAAAAAAATAAATTGGGAGGGTATTGATTTTCCGACCAAACTAGATCAAATAAAAAATTTTGAAAAAAATAATCCAGAAATAAGCGTCAACGTTTTTGGGTATGAAAATGAATCCATTTACCCTTTGCAAATATCGAAATGTTTGAACAGAAAGCATGAAATAGATTTGCTGTTTATCTCAGACGAAAAAACAAATCATTATTGCCTGATAAAAAATCTGAGTCGACTCATTTCTTCCCAAGCATCCAAAAAAAACGGAAAAAAATATTTTTGTAGAAATTGCTTGCAGGGGATGAAAAGCGAGGATGATCTTTCAAAACATTCAGCCTATTGCAGAGAGCACAGCGCGATCCGAATGGATCTTCCTCATCGACCTTTAAATGGTACCCTCATCGACCTTTCTATGGTACCCTCATCGACCTTTCTATAAGCCCAAATTTCATAAAATTCTTTTATGAAATTTGGGCTCATAGAAAGGTCGATGAGGGTACCATTCATTGTTTACGCAGATTTTGAAAGTTTTGTCAAACCGATGTACTCGTGCGAACAAAACCCAGACCAGTCGTACACCAAAAAGTTTCAAAGACACGTTCCGAGCTCCTTTTCCTTTTACATCAAATGTTTTGACGAAACCATTTACAACAGTGGGCCTACAATTTCTGTGACGGAAAGCGAGGACGACGACATTGCCGAATTTTTTGTCTGCGAGTTGGAAAAAGAAATAAAAAAAGTCTTTGAAAGGATCAGAAGAAAAAATATGGTCTTCACAAAGGACGATGAAAATAGTTTTAAATCCGAAACCGTTTGTCACATTTGCGAAGAAAAAATTATCGATAAAGAAAAGGTGCGCGACCACTGCCATTTTACTGGAAAATATCGAGGAGCGGCCCACAACGAATGCAATCTAAAATACAAAAATCCAAAATTCGTTCCTGTCGGTTTTCACAATTTGTCGGGTTACGACAGCCATTTGTTTATCAAAAAATTGGGAGGAGAAATAACCTGCATTCCATGCAACGAGGAAAAATACATCAGCTTCTCGAAAAAAATCAAAGTGGGAGAGTACATTGGTAAAGATGGAAAAACCAAAGAAAAAAAAATTGAATTGAGGTTCATCGACAGTTTTAAATTCCTTTCCTTCGGTTTGGATGCTTTGTCAAAAAATTTACAGCCAGAAGAGTTCAAAAACCTCGCAAAATATTTTGAAGGAGAAAAATTCGATTTGCTTCGTAAAAAAGGTGTGTACCTTTACGATTGGGTGGATGGATTCGATAAATTTCAAGAAACGCAATTGCCTCAAAAAGAAGCGTTTTTTTCAAAACTCAACCACACTGAAATAAGCGATGAAAATTACGCGCATGCGCAAAAGGTTTGGAACGTGTTTCAATGCAAAACGTTTAGAGATTATCACGATTTGTACAACGTGACTGACGTTTTGATTCTGGCTGACGTCTTTGAAAATTTCAGGGACGTTTGCATAAAAAATTACAAGCTCGACCCAGCCTGGTATTACACGTCTCCCGGGTTGGCTTGGGATGCTTGTTTAAAAAAAAAACAAAAATAGAATTGGAATTGTTGAGCGACCCCGACATGCTTCGAATGATCCAAAAAGGAACCCGTGGAGGGATAAGCATGATTTCAAACCGGCATGGAAAATCGAACAACAAATACATGAGCGACTCGTACGATCCAAACCAACCTTCAAAATTTATCCAATACTTGGATGCTAACAACTTGTACGGATGGGCTATGTGTAAACCTCTTCCCACTCGTGGTTTCGAATGGATGGTAGAAGACGAACTGTCCAATTGGAGATCGGTTCCGTGCATTTTGGAGGTTGATTTGGATTATCCGGAAAGCCTTCACGATGAACACAACGATTATCCGTTGGCCCCCGAGAGAATGAAAATTGGAAAAGTGGATAAGCTCGTTCCAAATTTAAACGACAAAACCAATTATGTCCTTCACTGTGAAAACCTGAAATTGTACGAACGATTGGGAATGAAAATTTCAAAGGTGCACAGAGGCATCAAATTTGAGCAACGGGATTGGATGAAACCGTACATTGACCTCAACACCGATTTGAGAACAAAAGCCACCAGCGAATTTGAGAAAGATTTTTTCAAGCTGATGAACAATTCGGTGTTTGGAAAAACAATGGAGAACATTGAAAAAAGAGTGGACGTGAGACTGGTGACAGAAAAGGAAAAGGCAATAAAATTATCGGCGAAACCAAATTACGACCGGCACACGATTTTCGACGAAAACTTGGTTGCCGTTCACATGAAAAGGACAAAAATTTTTTACAACAAACCAATTTATTTGGGTATGTCCATTTTGGATTTGAGCAAAACCTTAATGTTCGAGTTCCACTATGATTACATAATAAAAAAATATCATGGTGACGCAAAGCTTCTAATGACAGACACGGACTCGCTGGTTTACGAAATAAAAACGGACGATTTTTACAAAGACATTTCCGACAATGTGGAAAAAAAATTCGACACAAGCGATTTTAGCAAAAGCCATCCAGCCATTCAAAGCGCTGGGTTCAAAGTTGGCTTAAACAAAAAGGTCATTGGGATGTTCAAAGACGAAACCGGAGGAAAACAGATTGAAGAGTTTGTCGGTCTCCGTTCAAAATTGTACTCTTACAAAATACATCAAGAAGAGCACAAAAAATGCAAAGGAGTCAAAAAAAATGTCGTCCAAAAATACATCACACACGACGATTACAAAAAATGCCTCGAAACCAAAAAAGAAAAAATAAACAAAATGAACGTCATCCGATCCCATTTGCACGACATTTACACGGAGGAAATCAACAAAATCTCTCTCAGCTCCGACGATGACAAAAGAATCATTTTGGAAGATGGAATACACACGTTGGCTTATGGTCACTACAAATTAAAAGAAAAGGAACAAAAGGTAAGTGACAAAAATGAGGAAGCAAATTAAAAAAAGGAAAAAAAGGTAAGTGACAAAAAAAATTAACAAAATTAAAAAAATGAACAAAATGATCAATGTGGAAGGAATTATTTTGCCGAACGAGGCTTTGACTAATTTTCAATTGATGGAAGCAGCAAAAAAACTAAAAATAAAAAACTTTCGAGGGGTTTTTGTCAGAGACATATTGCCAAAAAAAACCGAGAAAAAAAGAATGCGGGATTATCAACACGGGAGATTCGAGCACTGGAGGGTTTCATTGGGTGTGCTGGTACAAAGACGGTGATAAAAAATACAGCTTTGACTCTTACGCTCAACCCCCTCTCGTCGAGCTAGTCGATTATTTAAAAAGCCCTGTCTTTTACAACAGCGAAAGGGTTCAATTTGGAAACACGTCTTATTGTGGTCATTTGTGCCTTTACGTTTTGAAAAAATGTGAAGAGGGAAACAGCTTTCAAGACGTTGTCAACACCCTTTGGTGATTGCAAATTGAATTTTAAAAAATTTTTACCCTTTTAAAAAATGATTGACAAAGTCAACAGAAACGAATTCAGCGCTTATTTAGAAAATCTTACAGCAGACTCAACAAGCAACGTTTATATCAAAACGGATGGATCCAGCACCATCACTGCAGACATTGATTTTAACTCTCAAAAAATTATTAATTTGGCAGAACCAACCAACTCGCACGACGCCGCCACAAAAAATTACGTTGACACGCATTCGACAGGAGGAGGAACTGGAACGGTGATTGGAGCTGCGGACTTGGATTTAAATTTCCACAAAGCGATCATTTGAACGAACCGACAAATGCGTAAGACGCCGCGACAAAAAGTTACGCAGACGTTTTGTTACAAAAATCCAACTTTTTAGGGCTTGTTCCAAATTCAAGCTTTTCGTCCTTAGGATTAAAATCACAAACGGTAGCATCAGCCGCCACGACAACAGCTTTCACTTACTCGGACGGACCTGGTGTTCTAAGAAGGTTATGGTTGGCTCTCAGTGGAAACTTTCCTGGAAATGTTTTCATTCGAATATTTACAGACGGAGAAATTAACGTTGGAAATTATTCAGAAACCACGGAAGGAATAGGAGTGGACTTGCTTGCGACTTGCTTTTTTCTCCCATCGGCGGACTTTTTTACGCCAGTTCTTTGCAAGGATGCAACGTTTTAAGCAACACTTCGTTGGGAGGATATTTTACTCTTGAAATGCCGTTCAGGACAAACGTCAGCATCCAATTGGTCAACAAAAATACTTCTACAATCACTTACTGGATTCAACCGTTCATTTCCACTCTTTCTTCCATTCCTGCCTCCATCCCTCTTTTCAATTTTTACTGCAAGACCTTCAGATATTTAAACACCACTTACGGAAACGAATATGTTTTGCTTGACACAAATGGAAAAGGAAATGGAGTTTTTCTAAAATACATCAGATGCACATCATCGGCGCTTCTGGAAGCTGGTGGGAATCGAGAGTCAGAATGTACGACGGCTATTTACCTCCTGGAAACGGAACCGTTCTCAGTCCTTGGACACCTTATAATACAAACAATTATACTACTTTTTCTGGATATGACGGTAACAGCAAATGCATCTTTTCCTCGTCTGGATTGGAAGATTTTTATTTGTCTTCTTGGAACGGATCAAACATATCCTCGTTCAACAACACATCGACTGGACTGCTGTTACAATCCAGCTCAACCATAGGTTCCACCACCACCATTTCCTTTTACAGAAATTTTGCAAATGCAGACTCCATGCCCAGCGTCGTCGCCGGAAGAAGGCTCGTCGTCACTCTCAACTCCGGCGACGCACAAGTCGGTCAATCCGGAAGCTTTAACCTTCTTCTCGGACAAGTCTATTATTACGCCTAATTCTCAAGATTTAAACACCTTTACAAAAATTAAAGTTTTTTTTCATTACGCGTGTTTTATCACGTCTTGAAAAAATAAAACGTTTTCTCGTCGTCGTCAGGAATTTTTATTCCAGAAAAACTTTCAACCCCGCGATTATCAAAAAAAAATCATAACGGAGATGAAAAATGGTTTTGTCCCAGAACTCTCCTTTTCTAGTAGTTCATACTTAGCATTTATAATTGCAACCTGTATTTCCTGCAAGATGCCTATCTTTCTAAAACAAGTTTTTATAGTGTTTGTCGGTACAGCGTTCCATGACCTGACCAACATGCTCATTGCTTCAAGAATGTTGATTTTTGGGGTTGTTTTACCAACATCAATGCATTTGATCTGACACCTGACAACATCCGTGCGATAAAAAACCTTCAATGCCTGTATGATTCCCTGGTCATTTGTTGAGTTTTGGACGTTATGTTGGGTAGTAAAAATACTAATTCAATTGCTTTGAGGTTGTCAACATTAGGACGAGCTGTGCAGTTATCTATGATTAGAGCAACTTTCCTATCCTTAGCATTGAACTTTGCGTCAAGCCTTCTTAAATAATCAGTACAGATTTTAGAATTCATCAAGAATTTATTTTGGGACTTGTTTTGGGAAATAGTTCGAAAAACAACATTATGTCTATTTTTCCACCGATCTAGTCACCATTCCGAAGCCTTAAAATCCATTATGTTGAGTTCTTTTGCAAAATCTAAAGCTTTCTCTTTAATGATGTGTCCACCAATGGTTTTTTTCGTTCACGTGCGTTCATAAACTATTTATATACAGCTTTATCAGCAGTATAATGCTTTCCAAAACTTAACTTTTGCCTCTTTGCTCCTAATTGACTAGACTCATACTTGCTAATTATGTCTTCTTTATGTTTAATCCAGTTAAAGTGTTTTGAGGAACATTAAACTTTTTTGCAACATTCTTTTTGGTAAGACCTTTTTCCTTATCTTTAAGAGCAAGATATTTTTTTTTTGATTGTCAAGACATGGCACCTTCTTTCATGTAGACGCCATGTTGAAATTTCTACTGCACCACGTTGAAATGTGTTCGATTTTTTGTTATATTTTGATAATGTTATTTTTTTGTTATACGTTGTTATATATATTTATTTTTAAAAATACTTTCGTTATTTTTTTGGCATTTTGATAACGTTCGTTAAAATTATATTTTGAAATGCAATCCAATGGTATTTCCAGTCGATGAAAAAATCCGAATACTTGGGAGGGTTTTCGTCAAGAGGAGCAAAAAATCACTTCGAATAAACAAAATTTCGAATAACTGATGGATATTTGCAAGAGTTTAAGAAAAATTCACGGGGAAGGAAAATTGCTTTGACTAATCTGGAAATTCAAATAAGTGCCAGTTCGAATAATCGGGAGTTTACTATACATACATATATATTTATATATAGATGCTTGTATGTGTCTTACCTTTGCTTTTTAGGCCTCACGCATTTTCGGACATCTCTCCAAAGTATTTTTAGCTCTGGTTTTAAAGAGGTCTATCGGATATAACCTCTTGATATCAAATTAAATATTTGATCTTCAAGTATAATTCATTATTCTTTTATTCATAAATAACACTAATTAAAGTGAATTGCATATAAAATTTTATTGCATTAATCAGAAATGCATTTGTAGCTATGTAGCCATGTTTTTGGGAATTTAACCACAATGTGTTAACTTTATTTGTTGGGAACTAAATATGCTAATCAAGCTGGAATACCCAGTGTAGTACGTCGGGTTTTCCAGTTAGTTGATTATAAAACTTAAAAAAAATGTTTTTAACGATTTTGTCTGATACTTATGTTTTTGCTGCTTTCAATCACCTTTGCTTTTACAATTGAATGACTACTTTAAGACAGTTCGAGAACGTTCTAGAAAGTTCTGTGAGTTTCTTGAAAAAAAAAAAAAAATTAAGTTTTCTTGAAAGTTCTAGAATATTCTGGAAAATTATTGGGTCATTTGGACAATTTTAGCAGTCCAGGAATACTCTAGAAGAATACTCATCATTAAATACGAATCGAGAACTTCCTCAAAAACACAAGTTGCAAAACAGTGTTTTCAAAATAGTGTTATCCAATCGTGATTTTTGTATTTTTCGAATAAGCAACTGCACCTCGTTCTTATTTTGCATTTTTGTGGTTCTTAATTTTTTTTTTTTTTTTTGCATTTTATATTGCTAATAAGCAAGATGGTAAATATTAGCAGCAAAAAAACAAAAGTAATCATATACCGTATAATTATACCGGACGCGCAGAAAATGGAATTGGGACAATAAGTTAAAGAAGTGGTCGGGTCGCTAAAAGAAATGATGAAAAAGAACATTTTTTAGCTCAAGACCATGTTTGACCACAGGGATAGCGTCTAACATAGGCAAGCAGCTAGAAAATTTTTGTGCAATCAGTCGTTTATCTGCAAAAAAAAACAACAAAGATTCCATCAAAAACCATATAAAAACTATACACACGTTCACAGAGAAGCTCTTGCTTAGATCTGTTTATTTTCATTTTCAATCGTTGAATTTTAATAGCTTTTTTATTTAATACTAGAATAAATTTGCAATAAAATGCACATAATATATCTATGTAACTAATAGAATTAGTACAAGCAAATTTAAGTTGAACGCAGTCTCATTTTTTTGTCATCACCCGTTATCTCAATTCAACTTCGTTCAAATCTTGAAAATAAAATACATTTTGCGATATCAACATACAAAATCTAACTGAAAAATAGCAAAACTTAGTACATTTTGCCCTCATAAAAATTTTAAAATTTAACTCCAGAGAAAAATAAAAATTTAACACGTTTTTAATACATCTAAAATGTTTCTCTTAAGTTATCTTTCGGATGTATTAATCAATGAAAAACCAGTTTAAAAAAATCTATTTCTTTCTTTCCCTTGTAAATATATATGAAACGAGAATAATAAGCGAGAATAACGCACTTAATAAGAAATGTTTTAAAATTACACGTTTGAAAACTGGGGAGGTTGTGTCTAATATTTAAACGTAACAAAGGACACCATTAAAAACCAACAAATTAAATTCAAAATCAAAGCAGTATAAATGAGAATGTAAAACTATAAAAATGTTTGTACAATATACAAGCGTTAAAGAAATCTAACTACAAACAAACATTTTATTATGACAAAACTTTTTAAAGGTAATTTTAAAAGTTGCAGTTGCGATTTGATCAAAAATAAAACTGTTCACCAGATCCACGAACTTTCTTTCACGTCATACTTGTCTAATTTAGCAGTAACTAAAACCTCGTTCGAAGTTTGAAGCACTGAATTGCGATTTAAAATTTTCTTTTTCGCGTGTAGAATTTATGAAGTTTTCAGACCCTTACAAGTTCTTGACTTTCTAAAAGTGTTTTAATTAAAAATTGAAGAAAATTTTACATAAAATCAGAGAAAACCAACTACTTAAAAAAGATTACTTAAAAAAACTTAATCGTTAACCTTCTTTCGCCTGTTTAATAAAGGATTAGAAGAGACTTGCACT
Organism: Hydra viridissima; assembly: GCF_058129835.1. Lineage (NCBI taxonomy): Eukaryota > Metazoa > Cnidaria > Hydrozoa > Anthoathecata > Hydridae > Hydra > Hydra viridissima. The sequence goes on along the minus strand of NW_028324301.1, from coordinate 12,568,502 downwards.
TCTTTTAACTTTATCTGCTCATCAGATGGAAGCCTCATTTCTTGAAGTGCTAGAGTCATTTCATCCTAGTGACATCAAAGTTTGTTATTTTGTTGCTTCAATTGGTTTAGAATAAATTTTTAGCAGTAAAAAGTAAATTGTGAACTTTTTTGCGAACTCAAATTAATGTGAGAGCGATGTTCATTGAATATTAAACTTTTAAATGCTCATAAAAAAACATGTAAGAAAATTTTTTAGAAATAGCAAAATGTCAAAACAATACAGAAATATATAAAAGTTAATAAGTTATATATATAAAATATCAAATAGTATCAAATTTATAATAAAACGAGTATCTAGAATAAATAATAACATATCTTCTAAAATATAGCGAATATTAAACGTTTTATTATTTTATAGGAGATTTTTGGGGCTTTTAAAACGAAATCGTAGAAACTGTCATATCAAAGTGATTTGCACTTTCAAACAATTTGGCGTGAAATTGCACTCTTTTCATAACTTTGTTGTTTTTCCCCCAATGTTTTGTTGACATTATGTAAAATATTTTCAGTTTTTTTTTTATCAGCATTTTTTTCCTTCGGTTTTGTCAGGTCTCTTCTTATACTATAAAAAAGTTGTGTAAGATTTACCTGGTTCTTTTTCTCATTTTGTCATGCTTTTAAAATATGATAGCACCTACTTAGAGCTGGATATGAACATGTTGGTTATTGAAAACAGTTTGACAAGTTTAGTAAATTGTTTTACGATGAGGACTGCAAGTTTGGGATTAATAGCAATATAGAATTTTAGAATCTCATAAGCCCTTTCCATAGAAGTTACAATTGATGTAGCTTGTACAACTTATTGGATGTACTCACATCACTAACTTTGGATTTATAGGAAAAAGTTTCTTTTACTGGCTACATCAAAATTACCCGCACTAGAAATTTTATAAAAAAATATACAAATTTCTAAGCACCCTGAAGACTGGTGTTTTCCGTTGGGCTAATCTCATATTGGACCACATCAGTGAATTTTTCAGCGGGACGGTGCTTTGGCTCGCATAGCTCACTTTGTTCAAGATTGATGTGCATGGACTGGACTTCATCGCTTTTAATGAAAGGCCTCACTCAAGTCCGGACATCAATTTGATAGAATATTCGGCATGAAGCGTTCTTGAGGCAAAAGGCTGTGAAAAACTACAAAAAAAAAAAAAAAAAAAAAATTAATTGAAGAAAACTTTAATCAAGCCATGTGATGTTCTCCACTTAAGTGCAAATGTGGACTCATTCGCTGCGCATCTTAATGCATCCATAAAGTAAGTGGAGATATCTTTGAGGTCTAACTGTTTTTTCCATGATTTTATATTCGATAAAGGTTGTTACTTTCAAAATACTGAATTCCAGAAAATCTGGAAAATATCCTGAACTTATTTTTGAATGGAAATAATTTTGACTTCAGCTTTTTAATGCAAGTTTTGTTTTGGTTGTTTTTGTAATGCATGCTTTGTTTTGGATGTTCTTGTAATGGAAAATAGATCACCAATGTTGTCATTTATACATCAAGTGTAAGTAGTAAGATCAATCATCACGAGAATCTTTCAAGTCTTGTAGTTGTTTGATTAGAGTATTGAACACTTCTGATCAGTTGGTTATGAATTTGTGTAGTAAATTCCATTTTTATTGTCACTCCATATAAACACCACTTAATGTCCTGCAAAACATAGTTCCAACAAAGAAAATGAGGAACATGTAACTTTCATCGAATGTAACTTTTAATTGCTTGCATAGCAATAATAATTTCTTGCAGCCCATTCTTAATCTGCGGAAATAAAAAAAGAAATTCCTTGAGACAATTTTAGGACATATTGTATTTAAATATTGCCAAAATACTGAATGTGACTTCATTGTTTTTCTTTTATGTATTTCTTTATATATGTAATATATTAAGTTAAGTGGAATGATTGGATTTGATGGGTCAAACTCAACTGAATGAAATTTCACTAAATAGCATAATCGCAACCTTTCAATTCAGTCTTCGGGTGATTACTAGCTAGTATTCACCCACATATAAAATTGTGTCAAGGTGAGATGTTGTAGTACCTGAGATAACTTTAATGTTGAAAAAGTGGCAGTATAAGTTACAAGTACCACCAAATCAGGAAATGTTATAATGAAAACAAATTGTGCCATGCAATTTCAAGGAAATTATATAAATCATAAAAACTGGTGATAGATGGTATTGATTGGATGTTTTTCAAAACATTTCTGATCCATTCTATGTCACATAGAACTGTTGTGATAACTTTTGTTTCAACTACACGATAACATATCATTTAGTATGTCCCATCAGTACATGATGTTTTATTCTGATAAAATATCATGTACTGATGTTATATCCATAAAGAAACTAGACATTACTGATTGGATATTTGTATTGAAAACTCTAGGATATTCTCTTGCTATTCCATTGTTTACCTTGAAGCCTCCTTGTCACCGCTGACAATCATTAACACACCAATATTCTAGAAAAAACTTTTTTATACCTATAATCTAAAGATTATTATTGAAGTGTTGTAAAAATAAAAAATTTGTTGATACTTTTGATAACATTCAATTGTAATAGCTTATAACCCTTTTGATGCATTCATGCATGCATACATAAATAAGTGATAAACTTTCCAATCATATAATTAGTAAAATTTAAAATATAGTTAAATATAAACCACAAAAAATTAAGTAAGTCATCGATAACCTAGTAGATCAGAAAACAATTTACAATTTATCCTTCATAGTTGTGCAGGTTTACAGTTTGCAATTTACCTCCTACCATAAAACTAATAAACTTTAAAAATGATCCACATTAAAATGTTAACAGAATATTTTCTGTTTTGTAAAGTTATTTACAACTCTTAGTACAAAACAAGCACCAGCATTACTGCACTGACAATAAAAAAATTGCAGTAAAATGCAATAAAAAAAGCATAATACGCAATTTCACGTTTATACAAATTTACACAGAGCTGCAGTAAAGAATTTTTCTTTTTCTTTTTTTAAAACAGAAACATTTTAAAGTTAAAATTGATCTAAAACTAACGGTAAAAGTGCATGCGTAAAGGATTTTAAATTTAGGTGTTTTTATGTACTTTTACATAAAAATACCTAAATCTGAAATCCTTTACACATATTTGTGCAGAATTAAAAGATTTTAGTAACACTCAACAACAATTAATACAAAAAATACTTGGGCCTCAGTAAGCATTTCAGTATCTTCTGCCATAATAGAGGCTGTATATAATGGTGTTTGAGGAACCTCAGTGTAACTCTTAAAAAAAAAACAATGTAAAAAAATAAAACCCAATAAGTTTAATCATTCTTTTTTTTTTTAACACTAATTTAGGCATTGTTTAATTTTTAACTAACATTTCAATTTAGTTTGTAAGGACTTACTTTTACCCAAGGATGATTCTTAACTTCTTGAATAGTTATACGTTGAGAGGGCTCTGTTTTAAGTAGACTTTTTATCAGATCTTTTGCTGTACAAAAGAATTTTAGCATTAAACAAACATTGTTTGAATTCCATAATCACTTTACTTTTATTATTTGTTAAAAAACTGAAATTTTTTAAATAAAAACTTCTATTCAAAATACCACTGGTTGAAACATTCTTCCATTCAGCTTCAGGAAAGGTATATTGACCTTGCCTTATTCTTTTTTTCATACCAGGTGATATTGCTGCACCATGATTGCTATAAAATGGAGGATATCCACACAATAAAATATATGTTATAACACCTAAGGACCACATGTCACATGATTTGTCATACTTTTCAGGGCCTAAAACCTCTGGAGCAACATAATAAGGTGTATAGCATGGTGTTTGAAGAGAAACACTGAGAGTTTCTTTTGCAAATCCAAAGTCTGTCAATTTAAGCACTGCACTAGGTGAATTGTTATTATAAAGCAAATTCTCAGGCTAAAACAAAAGACAATATCAAATAAAAATTGGTTTTCTTTTAAGAAACAGTATATTCAGTACAAATTTCTAATGAATTGTACAATGCAAACATTCTACCTTCAAATCTCTGTGAGCTATATTCATGGTATGAAGGTGAATAACTGCCTGACTAATCATATAAACAGTAGCTGCAGCCTCTTAACAAAGTTAATGTAAAAAATGTTTATTCATTAAATTATTATTCATTCATTAATGACAATGTTCTAGTTTGTAAGTAATCATATTACTTTTAAAGTGTATAAAAGTATGCAGTACCTTTCTTCTCTACACAATATTTTCAGTAGGAATTTATTTTATGAAAAAAGTGTTTTAATTGAATCTAAACTTTATATTGTTAAACAATTTTTTTAAACTCTACTTAAGAAAGTGAGGAAAAATTTATACAACCATTATATGATTAATATATCATAGAATATATAGATATTAGATAATATATGATTATATGATTAGATAAAGTAAGATGAACTACAAAACTTTTTAAAGTCTTCACCATTATTCAATTTTAACAGAGTACCTCTTTATAAGAATTTTATCTAAATTTGCATTTTAAAAACAAAATAGCATGCCTCTTTCAGTAAATGGATGATCCCCTCTTGATTGAATTCTTTCAAATAGCTCACCACCTTCCATACTTAAATATATATGTAATTGTTAAAACTTGATAAAAAAAGATGATCATAAACAAAAATTTTTTAAAAATCATTTATTTCTTAGATAATTTTCACTTCATTTACTGTTTAATTTATTATATTTAAAGTATAAGAAAATTAAAATAAAATCAGTGCAAATGAAAGTCTAAACTTGTGCATTTAAAATCAAAAGTTTACTTTTTTTTTTAAAATGATAAATATAGTGTTGGGATCAACCAAACCAGGAATTAATTTTTGATTTCAACAACTTAAATAATCCATAACAAAAGGAAAGAACAAATTAATAAAATAACACTCACTTTTTTGTAAATTTTTTCTACATATGTATGATTAGGTAATGATTGGTGTCTCTTTATGTATGGTCACATACCTATGTAACCACATATAAAAGGACACTAATAAAATTGAAAAGAGCTTAAATAAAACTAATGACAAATAGTGGTAAAATTTTGACGCTGGTGAAGCATGAAAAGCAAAACCCTTTGATTCAGATCAGAGATCAAATTCATTCAAATTGTTTAAAAGAAAATTGTTAATCTATTGTTAATCTGTTTAAAAGAAAATTGTTAATCTAAATATTTGTACCAATCTACTTAACAGCCTAATTTACTGAAAGACAATTAAAATAAGTAGAACAAATTACCATAATAACATTTTTTGTGCTAAATATTCCTAACAGTTATTTTAAAGTTCTAGGTCTCAGAACCTTACAAAAGCTGCTTTTAGTAGCTCAAACTCTGAACTTTATCTTAATTGATTAATAGATATTTTCCTAAATATATAGAACTGTTGAAAATTTAAATTAACTTTTTTCAAATATTTATTTTGAAATGAAATGAGAACTTGAGGAATTTTAGTTTCAAAGCAACAATATATTTATTGTGCAGTAGTCCAGTTGGAAACTTTTTTAGTTGATACACAAAAACATAAATATACCATTCCATAACAATAAGCAAACAATCATCTTTGCCAAATTTGTTTTCATAAACATCCCAGATTTTTACAATAAAAGGACATTCACATGCCTTCCAATGAAGGTCTAACTCCCGCTTTGCTTTTAGTGAGTCTTTTAAAACCTTAAAAAGAAACAAAATTAAAATGATATAACTATAACCAATGTAAATTACATTTCTGAAGTTTTTGTGACAACATTTAATTTAAATTGATAATTACAAAAATCAATTTCTTGGAAATGAGAAGCACTCATTTTAGAAAAAAAGCCTTTTTTTACTGATAATTTGAGGATCTATAAATGTTTTTAAGAACATTCAATTCAGGATTAGGGCATTTTACTAACTCATATGCTTTAAAATTTGTCCAGAGATATCTAATGAAAATTGTATTTAAGAACTTAAG